>NC_139915.1:32881140-32968640 GCF_963514095.1 Eutrigla gurnardus
CTATCCTATGGCTTGATTTTTATCGACATACTA
The DNA here is from genome assembly GCF_963514095.1 of Eutrigla gurnardus. Taxonomy (NCBI): domain Eukaryota; kingdom Metazoa; phylum Chordata; class Actinopteri; order Perciformes; family Triglidae; genus Eutrigla; species Eutrigla gurnardus. Next base: position 32,881,174 of record NC_139915.1, read on the forward strand.
TGACTTTTTGTGACTTTTTCGACATGCTATACTATGACTTTTTGTGACTTTTTTTCAACATGCTATACTATGACTTTTTGTGACTTTTTTTCGACATACTATACTATGACTTTTTGTGATTTTTTCGACATACTATACTATGACTTTTTTGCGACTTTTTTCGACATGCTATACTATGGCTTTTTTGTGATTTTTTTCGACATGCTATACTATAACTTTTTTTGATTTTTTCGACATGCTATACTATGACTTTTTTTTATTTTTTCGACATGCTATACTATGACTTTTTGGTGATTTTTTTTTCGACGTACTTTACTGACATTTTGTGACTTTTTTTCAACATACTATACTGTGACTTTTTGTGACTTTTTCCGACATACTATACTATGACTTTTTTGTGATTTTTTCGACATGCTCTACTATTCCTTTTTTGTGATTTTTTCGACATGCTATACTATGACTTTTTGGTGATTTTTCTTTTCGACGTACTTTACTGACATTTTGTGACTTTTTCAACATACTATACTATGACTTTTTTTAAACTTTTTTCGACATGCTATACTATGACTTTTTGGTGATTTTTTTGACATACTATGCAATTACTTTTTTGTGACTTTTTCGACATACTATACTATGACTTTTTGTGACTTTTTCGACATACTATACTATGACTTTTTGTGACTTTTTCGACACACTTTACTATGACTCTTTTTTGTGACTTTTTCAACATGCTATACTATGACTTTTTGTGACTTTTTCGACATACTATACTATGACTATTTTGTGATTTTTTCGACATGCTATACTATGACTTTTTTGTGATTTTTTCGACATGCTATACTATGACATTTTTGTGATTTTTTCGACATGCTATACTATGACTTTTTGGTGATTTTTTTGACATACTATGCAATGACTTTTTTGTGACTTTTTCGACATACTATACTATGACTTTGTGATTTTTTCGACATGCTATACTATGACTTTTTTGTGATTTTTTCGACATGCTATACTATAACTTTTTTTTGATTTTTTCGACATGCTATACTATGACTTTTTTTGATTTTTTCGACATGCTATACTATGACTTTTTGGTGATTTTTTTTTCGACGTACTTTACTGACATTTTGTGACTTTTTTTCAACATACTATACTGTGACTTTTTGTGACTTTTTCCGACATACTATACTATGACTTTTTTGTGATTTTTTCGACATGCTCTACTATTCCTTTTTTGTGATTTTTTCGACATGCTATACTATGACTTTTTGGTGATTTTTCTTTTTGACGTACTTTACTGACATTTTGTGACTTTTTCAACATACTATACTATGACTTTTTTTAAACTTTTTTCGACATGCTATACTATGACTTTTTGGTGATTTTTTTGACATACTATGCAATTACTTTTTTGTGACTTTTTCGACATACTATACTATGACTTTTTGTGACTTTTTCGACATACTATACTATGACTTTTTGTGACTTTTTCGACACACTTTACTATGACTCTTTTTTGTGACTTTTTCAACATGCTATACTATGACTTTTTGTGACTTTTTCGACATACTATACTATGACTTTTTTGTGATTTTTTCGACATGCTATACTATGACTTTTTTGTGATTTTTTCGACATGCTATACTATGACATTTTTGTGATTTTTTCGACATGCTATACTATGACTTTTTGGTGATTTTTTTGACATACTATGCAATGACTTTTTTGTGACTTTTTCGACATACTATACTATGACTTTGTGATTTTTTCGACATGCTATACTATGACTTTTTTGTGATTTTTTCGACATGCTATACTATGACTTTTTTGTGATTTTTTCGACATGCTATACTATGACTTTTTTGTGATTTTTTCGACATGCTATACTATGACTTTTTTGTGATTTTTTCGACATGCTATACTATGACTTTTTTGTGACTTTTTCGACATGCTATACAATGACTTTTTTGTGATTTTTTCGACATGCTATACTATGACTTTTTTGTGATTTTTTTGACATACTATACTATGACTTTTTGTGACTTTTTTTTTTACTTTTTTTCGACGTACTTTACTGACATTTTGTGACTTTTTCAACATACTATACTATGACTTTTTTTAAACTTTTTTCGACATGCTATACTATGACTTTTTTGTGATTTTTTCGACATACTATACTATGACTTTTTGTGACTTTTTTTAACTTTTTTTCGACGTACTTTACTGACATTTTGTGACTTTTTCAACATACTATACTATGACTTTTTTAAAACTTTTTTCGACATGCTATACTATGACTTTTTGGTGATTTTTTCGACATACTATACTATGACTTTTTTGTGACTTTTTCGACATACTATACTATGACTTTTTGTGACTTTTTCGACACACTTTACTATGACTCTTTTTTGTGACTTTTTCAACATGCTATACTATGACTTTTTGTGACTTTTCAACATACTATACTATGACTTTTTTAAAACTTTTTTCGACATGCTATACTATGACTTTTTTGTGATTTTTTCGACATGCTATACTATGACTTTTTTGTGATTTTTTCGACATGCTATACTATGACTTTTTTGTGACTTTTTCGACATGCTATACTATGACTTTTTTGGACATGCTATACTATGACTTTTTTTTTACTTTTTTTCGACATGCTATACTATGACTTTATGTGACTTTTTCGACATGCTATACTATGACTTTTTTTTTACTTTTTTTCAACATACTATACTATGACTTTTTTAAAACTTTTTTCGACATGCTATACTATGACTTTTTTGGTGATTTTTTCGACATACTATACTATGACTTTTTGTGACTTTTTCGACATACTATACTATGACTTTTTGTGACTTTTTCGACACACTTTACTATGACTCTTTTTTGTGACTTTTTCGACATACTATACTATGACTTTTTTGTGATTTTTTCGACATGCTATACTATGACTTTTTTGTGATTTTTTCGACATGCTATACTATGACTTTTTTGTGATTTTTTCGACATGCTATACTATGACTTTTTTGTGACTTTTTCGACATGCTATACTATGACTTTTTTGGACATGCTATACTATGACTTTTTTTTAACTTTTTTTCGACATGTTATACTATGACTTTTTGTTATTTTTCGACATACTATACTATGACTTTTTTGTGATTTTTTTTGACATGCTATACTATGACTTTTTTTACTTTTTCGACACGCTTTACTATGACTTTTTGTGACTTTTTCGACATGCTATACTATGACTTTTTTAAAACTTTTTTTCGACATGCTATACTATGACTTTTTTGTGATTTTTTCGACATGCTATACTATGACATTTTTGTGATTTTTTCGACATGCTATACTATGACTTTTTGGTGATTTTTTTGACATACTATGCAATGACTTTTTTGTGACTTTTTCGACATACTATACTATGACTTTGTGATTTTTTCGACATGCTATACTATGACTTTTTTGTGATTTTTTCGACATGCTATACTATAACTTTTTTTTGATTTTTTCGACATGCTATACTATGACTTTTTTTGATTTTTTCGACATGCTATACTATGACTTTTTGGTGATTTTTTTTTCGACGTACTTTACTGACATTTTGTGACTTTTTTTCAACATACTATACTGTGACTTTTTGTGACTTTTTCCGACATACTATACTATGACTTTTTTGTGATTTTTTCGACATGCTCTACTATTCCTTTTTTGTGATTTTTTCGACATGCTATACTATGACTTTTTGGTGATTTTTCTTTTCGACGTACTTTACTGACATTTTGTGACTTTTTCAACATACTATACTATGACTTTTTTTAAACTTTTTTCGACATGCTATACTATGACTTTTTGGTGATTTTTTTGACATACTATGCAATTACTTTTTTGTGACTTTTTCGACATACTATACTATGACTTTTTGTGACTTTTTCGACATACTATACTATGACTTTTTGTGACTTTTTCGACACACTTTACTATGACTCTTTTTTGTGACTTTTTCAACATGCTATACTATGACTTTTTGTGACTTTTTCGACATACTATACTATGACTTTTTTGTGATTTTTTCGACATGCTATACTATGACTTTTTTGTGATTTTTTCGACATGCTATACTATGACATTTTTGTGATTTTTTCGACATGCTATACTATGACTTTTTGGTGATTTTTTTGACATACTATGCAATGACTTTTTTGTGACTTTTTCGACATACTATACTATGACTTTGTGATTTTTTCGACATGCTATACTATGACTTTTTTGTGATTTTTTCGACATGCTATACTATGACTTTTTTGTGATTTTTTCGACATGCTATACTATGACTTTTTTGTGATTTTTTCGACATGCTATACTATGACTTTTTTGTGATTTTTTCGACATGCTATACTATGACTTTTTTGTGACTTTTTCGACATGCTATACAATGACTTTTTTGTGATTTTTTCGACATGCTATACTATGACTTTTTTGTGATTTTTTTGACATACTATACTATGACTTTTTGTGACTTTTTTTTTTACTTTTTTTCGACGTACTTTACTGACATTTTGTGACTTTTTCAACATACTATACTATGACTTTTTTTAAACTTTTTTCGACATGCTATACTATGACTTTTTTGTGATTTTTTCGACATACTATACTATGACTTTTTGTGACTTTTTTTTAACTTTTTTTCGACGTACTTTACTGACATTTTGTGACTTTTTCAACATACTATACTATGACTTTTTTAAAACTTTTTTCGACATGCTATACTATGACTTTTTGGTGATTTTTTCGACATACTATACTATGACTTTTTTGTGACTTTTTCGACATACTATACTATGACTTTTTGTGACTTTTTCGACACACTTTACTATGACTCTTTTTTGTGACTTTTTCAACATGCTATACTATGACTTTTTGTGACTTTTCAACATACTATACTATGACTTTTTTAAAACTTTTTTCGACATGCTATACTATGACTTTTTTGTGATTTTTTCGACATGCTATACTATGACTTTTTTGTGATTTTTTCGACATGCTATACTATGACTTTTTTGTGACTTTTTCGACATGCTATACTATGACTTTTTTGGACATGCTATACTATGACTTTTTTTTTACTTTTTTTCGACATGCTATACTATGACTTTATGTGACTTTTTCGACATGCTATACTATGACTTTTTTTTTACTTTTTTTCAACATACTATACTATGACTTTTTTAAAACTTTTTTCGACATGCTATACTATGACTTTTTTGGTGATTTTTTCGACATACTATACTATGACTTTTTGTGACTTTTTCGACATACTATACTATGACTTTTTGTGACTTTTTCGACACACTTTACTATGACTCTTTTTTGTGACTTTTTCGACATACTATACTATGACTTTTTTGTGATTTTTTCGACATGCTATACTATGACTTTTTTGTGATTTTTTCGACATGCTATACTATGACTTTTTTGTGATTTTTTCGACATGCTATACTATGACTTTTTTGTGACTTTTTCGACATGCTATACTATGACTTTTTTGGACATGCTATACTATGACTTTTTTTTTACTTTTTTTCGACATGTTATACTATGACTTTTTGTTATTTTTCGACATACTATACTATGACTTTTTTGTGATTTTTTTTGACATGCTATACTATGACTTTTTTTACTTTTTCGACACGCTTTACTATGACTTTTTGTGACTTTTTCGACATGCTATACTATGACTTTTTTAAAACTTTTTTTCGACATGCTATACTATGACTTTTTAGACATGCTATACTATGACTTTTTTAAAACTTTTTTTCGACATGCTATACTATGACTTTTTTTAAACTTTTTTTCGACTTGCTATACTATGACATTTTTGTGACTTTTTCGACATACTATACTATGGCTTTTTTAAAACTTTTTTTCGACATGCTATACTATGACTTTTTTTTAAACTTTTTTTCGACTTGCTATACTATGACTTTTTTGTGACTTTTTCGACATACTATACTATGACTTTTTTAAAACTTTTTTTCAACATGCTATACTATGACTTTTTTGTGATTTTTTTCGACATACTATACTATGACTTTTTTGTGACTTTTTCGACACGCTATACTATATTTATGTGACTTCTTTCTGACATACTATATATACTATGACTTTTTTCTGACATGCTATAATTATGAAATTTTTGTGACTATTTCGACATACTATACTATGACTTTTTTGACATACTATACTATGACATTTTTGTGACTTTTTTGGACATGCTATACTATGACTTTTTGTGACTTTTTCGACATGCTCTACTATTCCTTTTTTGTGATTTTTCGACATGTTATACTCTGACTTTTTTTTACTTTTTTGGACATGCTATACTATGACTTTTTTTTACTTTTTTCGGACATACTATACTATGACTTTTTTGTGATTTTTTTGACATACTATACTATGATATTTTTGTGACTTCTTTCTGACATACTATGTATACTATGACTTTTTTCCGACATGCTATAATTATGACATTTTTGTGACTTTTTCAACACCCTATACTATGACTTATTCACATACTTTGTTGTGAATTTTTATGACTTTTTGATAGCATGCTGTGATACGACATGTTGGACATCCTATACAGGGGCTTCTTTTTCTTTTCTTTTTTTTTACCCTTTTATGATATTGACTGTGATATACTAGTATGACACTCTACGACTACCTCCACTTTTACTTGACATACTATACTATGACATTTTCAAATATACTATACTTTCCAGGACATTTTTACGTACTGTTGCCATGGATCTGAGATCCTACACTTTCAGTTGGTTGCAATTTGCAACCACACCACTAGATGTCACCAAATCTCACCAAATCCAACAGTGATTAGAAGAAGGGGATTAAAAACAAAACAACTACTGTAATCTGTTTATTGGCAAAATGAAAAAATGAATGCTGTGAGTACAAATTTACTAATCCAGCTACCAGAAGTCCATCTAGTTACAAACATACGTACCATTTCTGTCTTAAAAACTATTATAAAGGTTAATGGATCTTTTTCATACAGACTGTACATAAAGATATAGGAAGGTGGGTTTGTACATTATAAAACACAACATCTTGGCTGAAAGTTAAAAGTTGTATATAAATGAATTCAAATGTTTTTCCTGCATAAACAATTTCCAAGTTTGAATTCCTCAAAAATGCTTTTTCTGCTCCAAAATAATTCCCTCGTCATATTTTAAAGTTCACATATTTCCAAAATGGTTAAAAGAAATATTTAGCTTGTGAAACTGTATTTTTTTTACATCAAAGTGGGTAAAAAAAAAAGAACTTTAAGCTACCTTTAAAAAATAAAATAAAAAGCTATTTTTTCTTGTCATGAAATACGACTGTAAACTGGGAGTGGTACTTTAATAAAAAACAACCATCATAAATGTTCCTCTTTAGTATGTCATTATTTCTATTATTTCCAGAAAGAAAAAGATGAAACAAGACAAGAAAACACTGGCAGTTTTTGGATCCAAATTAACACAAATGACTAAAATTATATACAAAGTTCTAAAAACATTTCACAATAACTCAAAATTGCTGGTGTATAAAACAAAACAAAAAAAACCTCTCACACACGAGGTGAATTTCCAGTTGTCACACAAACGTTAGCTTTGAATTTCTCTTGACGCAGACAATAGACATGATTTCTCTTCAGGTTTTTTTAAAGGAAAACTCAAACCATGAACTTACAGAGAAACCAGCAAAAGGCGGCCTCATCCATCACGTCTTACTTTACAAAACTCTTCAACTTTACTCGAAATAAATGTCATTTAAAACATTTTCAGCGTCGCTCTGATCCAAAACGTCTCTAAAGTGCTCCAAAGAAAAACTGGACGGAGACAAAAAAAGGTGGAAGTGCCTCAAAAGGAGAATAAACTCACAAAAATATAAAGCAACAATTAATTTACATTTGGACAAAAAATTCACCAAATACAGGAGGAAATGCATAATTTTAACATTTCCTCTCTTTCAACCGGTTAACTTCCTCCACTGAGCTTATTTTCTTTTAGTACTTTGGCACTTTGGTGTAATCTTCTGTGTGAATGTTCCTGCACAGGCAGATGGACAAGATCATCCCCAGCAGCTGTCAAACAAAACATACACGATTAAAGCATTTTATAACTTCAATACAGGATTTTTACCGTTAGTGTTTCATTTACAAATATAATAAAGCATGCTTCTAAAATAAAATGGCCCACATCATTAATTAATCAAAGCTACTACAAGGAACTTTCATTTTAGTGGATTTTGGCGGCCCCTGTGGACAAAAGCGGTAGTGTGCCGTTAGAGGAGCCGGCCCCGGGTCTGAACTGAAGGAGTTTCTGGTGAACCTGAATCAGGATTTCATGGGATTTTGCATGAAATCTGACTACAATAATGAGCATTAAGCCACTTTATACTACAGTCAACACTGCACTATACATGTGTGTCACATACCGTTTACATACTGCTCACTTTGCACTTCTGGTTAGACGCTAACTGCATTTCGTTGTCTCTGTACTTGTACTCTGCACAATGACAATAAAGTTGAATCTAATCAAGTATAACTAGAAAGAGAGAATCTTGTCGCTGATGGTCTTGTTTTGTTATGTAGGTCACGCTCACCTTAAGTTAAAGATGTTTTATTCTAAATATTATGTTTTATGAAAATTATAAAACTCAATTCAACTCAAGATTAAGCCACCTGCTCTTTGGAGATGCTTTACATTTCCCATTAGCTAAACTTACTGAACAAAAAGCCTATGTGACTGTGGCTCAGGTGGTAGAGTGGGTTGGCCAATGTTCAGAGGGTCGGCGGTTCGATCCCCGCCCTTGTCACTGTGTCATGGTTGTTGTGTCCTTGGAGACACTTCAGCTTGCCTCGTGTGAATGTGTGTGACTGCTGTATGTTTGAGGTGGTGGTCGTAGTTTAACACCACCGGTATGACTGTGAATGAATGGAACCTGGAACCCCGTCAGAACACTTTGGGTGTCTTGGAAAACATCAATCCATTATTATTATATAAATATTATACAATGTAGCATAATCATGGCTACTAGAAAGCATTATGCTGATCTCCTGATAGGAGTTTTTTTTTTTTTTTTTTACTGAATATCGGCCCCTAGTAAAAACATTTATTTTTCACTTCCTGATCGGACGACCGCATGAGCCCAAACACAGAGATTACTTGAGATCTGATTGGCCGACAGCCCTGAGTCTGAGTCAAAACGCTGACATATGGACGGAGGATGTTTACCTCGATCAGAGCCACTCCGAGGCAGATCCCCAGGACGACCCCGATGTTGGTGAGCAGCCAGCTCTCCACGCTGGCAGCACAGCCCTGGGAAGCAGGGAAACAGCACGGAGGTGGGAATGAACGGAATGGAACACAGCCAGGTGTGAACAGGTAAACATAAAAAACATAACATAAATAAAAAAAACAGCACTTACCACGTCGTAAACGGGCCAGTCGGGCGTCTGAGCCTCACAGAATGCGCTGTCGGAGAAGTTTCCGGGGGCGAGCGAGATGTTCTGGCAGGAGCAGGGGAACAGCAGCTGGGAGCTGTTGACGATCACCATGTTCCCGCTCCAGTCCAGACGGCCGGTCCAGCCACAGCACTCCATCTACGGACGGACGGACAGAAGCACGGTCAGAGGGAATCACAGAGACTGCATGAATGACTTTGTGTCGAAACGTGAATGTTTTGTTAGCAGCGTGAAAAACCTCGTTCACTAGTTTCTTTACTAAAAGTTGAGGCGATGCCGAATTAAAGGAAGCTTGTTTTAAATTAAAATATTTGTTCAGTATCCTTTATATTCAAGATTTAAGATCTTTATTTGCCAATTTCAATTTTAGTTACGATGCTCCGGAGTCCAGCGTGCATACAGTAAAGATTAAAAAAACAGCATAAATACGAAATTTAAAAAATACAAACAGAATATTAAAGTAGAAATATTTTAACACCAGTTGAGGAGCATTGATTTTTATGTTTTGAAGAAGAATAAGTGTAAGTCAGGAATGACTGATGGGCACCAAGATAAAACATGTGGAAAAATATAAATATGGGGGAAAAAAAAGTATTTATCAGCGAGGCTTCCTGCTGAAAAACTGCAGAATAATCATCGCAGTGCGCAGGTTTTGGTTGCCTAGCAACAGCGATATAAGCACCTTGGATAAAAAAATAAAATAAAAAAGATGAAGGTTATTTAATAGCAGGAAACGTAGCAGCAGCAACACGTCACACCTCACGTTTGCATTTAATCTGCAGTTTCTACAAAACGGTCTGCATTTTTGGGGTCAAACATAAACTGGAAGATTTACAAAGAGCATGAATCTGACCACAGATCAGGTTCTCTCCTTCCAACTCACATTCCTCTGGATGAAGTCCCAGGCCTGCTCCGTGGTGGAGTTGTTGCCGGGGTAGTTGTCCAGCACCTTGGTGACGATCTTGGACGTCTCTTCATTCAGCTGAAAGGAAAACAGAACGTTCACAAAACACACGTTGCAAAAATTCATGGAAGCAGAGAAGCTAAAAAGCCACGTGAAACATGTCTGGAGGAAAACCTCGGCACGTTAAAAGATGCTCTATAAACACCAAGATTGACTCAAACCCCAATAAGCAACAATTACAATCAGGAGTGGAACTCTCCAAATCCCCCGAAGACCGAGACGCAGGAAATCTGACAGTAATTGTTGCTAAATCTTTTCTCCAGAAATGTTGAGACGACTTTTCTTTTTCTTTTTTTCCTGAAACCACCGTTTGGCAGAGAAGCTGAAAATCAGTCCAAATGTTCAGATACATTAAACAGATCCGTCTGCGCTGAACTGGATTCCTCCTCGTGTGTTTTTCGATGCGTTCTGATGATTTATGGAATCTGGACATCTGGATTTCTTGCACAAATCATAAAAGCAGATAATTATTTTATAGTTTGTATATTTGTGTGTCAGAGGCCACGATGTCCAGCTGGCGTCACATTCAGCATAAATCCTTCAGCGAAGCCACAGTCCAGTAAAAACAACCTGCTGCTCAGTTTACAGCCTCTGCTTGTTGGATGTCGAGGTCAAACTGGTTTGAAAGGAATTCATGTTTTTCATTCACTGAAGTTGTAAAAATCTCAGCTCATTTAAATCGAGGCGTGAAAAATTAGACATAAATCTAATTTTTAATGTGTACATCTTTGCTTGTTTGTTTTTATGAAAGCCATTTCTTTCTAATCGCTTTCTGTTGTGTTTAAATGAGATTTTAATGTTTAATGTATTTTTACGCCCCTAAAAAGCACTTTTCCTTGACTCTGGGAACAGGTCTAGTGCTTTTATTGTGAAAGGTTGAAGGAGAAATAAAAGTTTGTTTTGGATCCGGAGCTTCCTGTTGTTGTTTATGATTATTTTTTAAACTTTTGTCAGAGTAGTGATAAAGTCAGAGGGCTATTTAGTAGATTTAGATTTCAAATCTAAAGTAAATGCTCTCCTGTATTTTTTATTGATCGGTTTCTTTACTGCATTTTTATTATTTATTATTATTACTGCCATGCAACATCAGATGCATGATGCATGTCTATCGCATTTATGTTTTATTTCATTTAATTTATATTTTTTCATGACATGGATTCTATTCTATGTTAAGCGTTTTTATTCTAATTTATTCCTCATTCTTTGCGTAAAGCTCGTATTTATTGACTCGCCTCAATGTTTTTTTTAGGTCTATTTTTTATTGTTTGTTTCTTTTTCCTGTTTTATGGTCTTATTTTGATCCTGCTGCCACATGAAAGAAACTTAACTTGCTTTCTTTGAGTCGCCTGTTTGAAATAAAAAGCTGCCTCATGTTCATCTGAACCACAAGACGCTCGTTTTATTTCATTATTCAAGCAAAGAAGTCACAATTCTCTGGTCCAGCTCTTCAAACATAAATATTCATACATGTCTCTGTCTTCTATGAAAGTAAATATTTTTGTGGCTATTTGTCAGTTATTTCCTATTTCCATTTTACCATTCTGAGAAAATAATCCACACATTAATCAGAACTGGGAATAATCACGAGTTGCAGCTTCATAAGAATATTTAAATCCTAATGTTGTATTTGCATCATGTTTAATACAAATAACCCTTCAACCATCACATCTGCACTTTAATTACCTTCGACGTGGGTTTGTTTTCTCTTCCGTGTTATTGAAGCTCTCGGCGGTAATCACAACCTCCACGTTGACACAAACGCCACTCACGAGTTGGAAACCGGCAATTACGGCAACCGGTGTGACGTGAACGCAGCATGAAGCCTCGTTGTGCATCGGGTTTAAATACGGGAGCGTGGATATCTAAACGTGGACGTCGGTGTTTAACCTCGACAGAGAGACGAGTCCCAAACTCCTCTTGTGTTAACGAGCTGCTGAAACTGATTAAAGTAAAGAACCGCTCGTTTACAACACGAGCAGCTCCGGTGCTTTCAGCTAAATGACAACTGGTCTCATTCTGTCTAAAAAGAGCTGTATCACGTGTTATTTACTGCTTATAAAGCTCCAGAAACAGTTTCAGTGTTTATTTTTCAGCTTTTTTGTTGTAATTTATTGTTGTAAACTCTGTAAAACCTCACAAACGTCACGGCTTAGTAAGATTACCATCTATACACTGTCGAGATAAACTGGAATAAAATGTTTCTAGAAAAGCGTAAATATTAAATAATGCATCATAAATCTCGAATGCCACTTATGACATGAAATAAATCTTCATTTTAAAACCGTCCTGGTTATTCTGAAAAAGAAAACCTGCGATACTTTGTTTTTAAATCTGAAGATAAAAAAGGAGACTTTTACAGGCTGGCCAATAAAAGTAGATGGAAAACGTTTTTTTGCTGTTTAATCAAGCCGAATAAATGAAGCCATCTGCTGATAAACCTGGCGGATAAAACAGGGTAGAGTGCAATCTAATCGCTTTTACTTCAAGTTTTATAGAACACAACCCCCCCCCCCCCCCCTCCCTAAAGAAATACAAATAAAAAAGCTTCTCAAGTCATTTCTTTCTGCTGCTCTTCCTGTTTAGCTGGGAAAAGTCTAAACACTAGAGGGCGACGCAACACTGAACGCCTTTAATTTCACTGTGCTGGTGTCACATCCACCACATCAGACGCTGCACCTTGGTTACGGTCCTCGGTTACGGCCCTCGGCTACGGCCCTCGGTTACGGCCCTCGGTTACGGCCCTCGGTTACGGCCCATGGTTACAGTCTACGGTCAAAGCCCATTGGTTACGGCCCACGGTTAGGGCCCTCAGCTACGGCCCTCAGTTACGGCCCATGTTTACAGTCAGCGGTTAAAGCCCATTGGTTACGGTCCTCGGTTACGGCCCTCGGTTACGGCCCATGGTTACAGTCTACGGTCAAAGCCCATTGGTTACGGCCCACGGTTACGGCCCTTGGTTACAGTCCACGGTTAAAGCCCATTGGTTACGGCCCCTCGGTTACGGCCCATTGGTTACGGCCCTCGGTTACGGCCCATGGTTACAGTCTACAGTTAAAGCCCATTGGTTACGGCCCCTCGGTTACGGCCCTCAGTTACGGCCCATGGTTACAGTCTACAGTTAAAGCACATTGGTTACGGCCCCTCGGTTACGGCCCTCAGTTACGGCCCATGGTTACAGTCTACAGTTAAAGCACATTGGTTACGGCCCCTCGGTTACGGCCCTCAGTTACGGCCCATGGTTACAGTCTACAGTTAAAGCCCATTGGTTACGGCCCTCGGTTACGGCCCTCAGTTACGGCCCTCGGTTACGGCCCACGGTTACGGCCCACGGTTACGTGACACTGTTCGGTCACATAGTTGGCCCGCTGGGACACGTCGCGGGTGTGAACCGATCAGAGGACGAAGGTGCGCTGCTGCAACACATTCCTCCTGTCAGAGTCAGCTGATTAAAAAGAAAACAAAAGGTGGGGAGTGAAGAAGAGGAAGTGACATCACTCACCACGTCCTTCTGGAAGTAGATGAGGGCGCCGGCGGCGACCTGGGCGATGAGGATCAGCAGCAGGCAGGTGAAGTACTGAGGAGACAGACGTTGGACTCATGAGATCTACAAACATCTGTAACATCTGGGTCCCAGTAAACCAGCTAGTAAAAAGTAGTCCCCGTTGATAATTAGTGACTGGCTGATTTAGGAATTTACTGACATTTCTTTCCTGGTTATCTTTTTTCAGCAAACAGTATTACATGTAAAACTTTATAAAACTAATGTATATGATGTTAATATTGTGGTTCTTGACTTCTTCTGGAGTCCCGAGGTGAAGCAGAGTGATGAAGACCTGTTACACGGTTCTTCACCATCATGGCGTGTTCGTGTCGACTCACCAGGCCGAGCAGACAGCGGATCTCATAAATGGCCCCCAAGCAGCCGAGGAAGCCCATGAGCATGGAGAAGGCCCCGACGCCGATCAGGATGTAGCAGGCCACCTTCACAGCCGTGGAGTTACCTGAGTGGAGACTTTCAGTTATTACTACACATAAATATAGGGCAGTTCGTCTCAAACACACGTCCTCGACTGTTTCTGGGCTTCAACACAGGAAACAGCTTTCTTCTTCTTCTACTTCCGTGATCTCTGTAGTTACAGGTTACAGAAGCTCAGATGTGTTTTCATTGAAAGGAAGGAAGGATCTGTGTACAGAAACCTGCATCACACATGCCTCCATGTCTCAAACCCCCTGCTGTTGTCCCGGCAACCGACAGGGCTTTTTAGACGTAGAACCATGTAATAACACGTCGTAACTGTTCATCAATGATTCGATCAGCAGGAATATATCTATTTTACTGTTTTAATAATGAAAGCAAAAATACTAAATAATCTTGAAAAAAAAAAAGATTTGTGCAGGAATGCTGGACTTTTCTGAGGTCGTGAAATGATGAATCTATTAAACTGGCAGATAAAACGTTAAGTTGCAGCTCTGATGAGGAAAAACCTCTCAGCCGAGGACAGAAGGAAAAGAGAGCACTTCAACATCGACATGTCATCCAGTCAGACGCCTGAAAACAAGACTTTAACAAAGTACACCCGAGCACTGTGATGATACAGCTAAAGTACTAGACATATATACTACAAACTGACTGCAAAATACTTATATTAACTTATATAAATTCATTTTCCCATCATATTGAATTCTACAAACTCTGAAAACTTAATTTCACACTCGAGTGAAAGTAGTAGTGTAGTGATGTATTTACACGAGTCTTTGAACTCACGATCATCATCACTGAATGAAATCAGAAGCAAGTGTGCAGCTGCAGCGCTCTGCTTGGTTGATCGGGGTCCAGACCCGGGATCTGGGGATCAGGCCAGACCCGGGATCTGGGGACCCCCCTCTTCTCCGCTGACGGAGCATGACTCATCGAGACCTGAACCCAGAGCCGGTTTCATTTGGGTTCCAGGGAGAAAGCGCTGCAGCTGCAGTGAAGGTTTTGGAGTCTGACGTCAACGTTTTAAAGATGGAGGCCACGTGGTCTCGAGGAATAATGGGACGCCCCCCGGGGATCCCTGAAGTAGGGCATGCAGCCCCGAACCGGAGAGAACCCCGGGGAGTTTATGATGGAAAATTAGGCGACGGAGGGGAAATAAAAACCTCCACGTAGACTCAACCTTTAACAATCAGATTTATGGTTCAATTCAACTTTTAATTGGACTCCAATTATTCAATTAACACATAAAGCTCACTTTCTGTCAAAAACATGA
Organism: Eutrigla gurnardus; assembly: GCF_963514095.1. Taxonomy (NCBI): domain Eukaryota; kingdom Metazoa; phylum Chordata; class Actinopteri; order Perciformes; family Triglidae; genus Eutrigla; species Eutrigla gurnardus. Next base: position 32,896,922 of record NC_139915.1, read on the forward strand.
TTGCAAACGATATCATAACACTAAATACTTTACATTTAACGCAATCTAGTAGTGAGTACATTCACTCAAAGACTGTACTTTTATTTTTAATTTAGAGATACTTGGTGGTTCTACTTCTACTTCAACATCTCAGGAGGTAAATATTGTACTTTTTTAACTCCACTAAGAGTTTTGACACTTTTTAACACATTAAAGCTTTAAAATAAATGTAGATGAGGAAAAAGATGCACAGTCTTTCCCTCTGAGATGTCGCTTGCATAGTAAACTATGAAGTACTTAAGTAGTACTACAGTAGTAATGTGCTTGGTTACAGATGATGGGAGGGGCTACGGTTTTGTTGACAGCTCGGCTGAGTGGTTAATGAAGTCAGATCCATCCCATAATAAGGGATGATATCAGACGCTGGAATGAGGTCTGGTTGTGACTCAGCGCGTCTTTGTACCATCAGGTCACCGCAGCGCCAGGCAGCTCGCCGCCTCGCCCCCCAGCTCTCCCTCCAGCTCGCCCTCCAGCTCGCCCTCCAGCTCGCCCCCCAGCTCTCCCTCCAGCTCGCCCTCCAGCTCGCCCCCCAGCTCTCCCTCCAGCTCGCCCTCCAGCTCGCCCTCCAGCTCGCCGCCTCGCCCTCCGACTCGCCCCCCAACTCGCCCTCCAGCCGCCAGCGTTCCCTGAACGCCTCATTGAGCATCAACACGCGTCTTTCATGTGACACACACCGTATCGTATGACCTCATTCCCTCGTCCTCCGTGAAATCCCCTCGAATCACGCTGCCGCCGACCGCCGGCCGCGCTGCTCGGACCGGTGATGTAGGACGCGTGTGTGTGTGTGTGTGTGTGTGTGTGTGTGTGCGTTAGTGGTGATGAGTAAGGCGGTGAGCGCACTGGGCTGCTGTGATGCATGCTGATGCTGGACAGAAAGAGGCCAGTGTCCGAGGGGAGGACACCTGCAGGGAGGCGAGGGGCGAGGGACAAACGTCCTCAGTGACGCTGGCTGGGCCGAGAGAGAGGGACACACACTCCCCCTCTCTCTCTCTCTCTCTCTCTCTCTCTCTCTCTCTCTCTTCATTACACCAGCTCAATGTGTCTCTATATTTCTGCATCCACACTTCTTCAGTCGTCTCTAAGCCGTTCCGTCTCGCTGCTCGTGTTTCTTCTTCTTCACATTTCATTATTAAAAATGAAACTCAAACCATCAAAGTTCTCACTTTCACCGACATTAAAGGAGGACATTGAAGCAGACACAGCGTACTCACTCAGCACGACGATGAAGCTCTGATTGTCCAGCAGGAGCCAAAGTCCGAAGCCCATGATGACGACGCCGCACAGCTGGAGGAAGAACACACATTTCAGCGAGGAGGAGTCAGCGAGCTTTTAATAACACGAAGCAGCAGCACGAATGTTCAATGAGGTCACACGGATCCGATCCAAGAGAAAGCAAAACTAAACTCGACCCGGAGATCAGATTTACAATCCTCTCCCAACACGACGTTTCTATCAACAACACAGAAATACTGGATTCATGTCATTTATTTTCCCACATCAGAGGCCTGATGAGGACGTGTTCAAGGTGTTTAGTGATGATTTTGAAAATATTGTTTTTACCGGGTCAAAATCCAAGTATTATATGCTTCAAGATCCTTCAGATAGATGGAGAATATGCTCTATACAATATTTAATAGATCCATTTGAGTAACTTTTAAATGTTAAGGACTTATTTCTTGTTGCTATATTTAAAATAAAGTCTAAATAAAAGAACAAACTGGGGCATGCTGAATGACCAAACAGCTCAAAATCAATCTTGTATGGTTGACCATTGGAGCTTTAACATAATATTTACAACATAATATGTTTATATAATGAAAGTGACGTTACTTTACTGTAATGCAGCCTTTAACTGCAGGAAAAGACACACTTAAGATGTTAGGAAATCCTAAATCTAAGACGATATCTGGTCTCAAATGTTGACAAATTCAGCTGAAAAAAAACGTTAAAAGTTGAAGATTTGAAAGCAGAGTCGCGGAGCAAACACAGCTCAGTGTTGATCTGTTGCTAAGAAGCTCTTAACCTCAGATCACAGATTTCATTCCCACAGACGAGCAGAGGAAACCAGAAAAAGAGTATCGCCGTGGTAACGGGGCCACAGTCACTTCATCTGCACTGTGATTACGACTCGAGGACGCAGAAGGAGAACGGACGCTTGATTTTTAATCTACGTTGTATCGTTCATCGACTCTTTTACTGGAATCCTTAACATTTTGTTAAAAAAACACGTTTTTATCGCCCGACGATAAGAAAGATATTTTTTATCTGCGTGAATAAATGATAAATAAAGAAAATGAGTCTGAGTTTGTTTTTATGATTATACTAAAATAATATGCTGTGCTGTATAATGTACTCCAATTTAAAATTTTAATGAAAAAAAAAAAAAAGTCAGCTGGAAAAAAGGTTTTTCAATCAATCAATGGAGCCAACGTTTGATTGATTAGCGAGTTATAAAATAAATAAAGATGGACGTCACCGGCCGGTTTTGAAGCCTGGAGTTTGATGTTTTGTTGGAACTTGAAACAAATAAACCCGACGGTGTAAAAGTTAAAGGAATATTAAACATTTATACTAATGGGCTTTATTATCACACCTGACGATGTGATTCTGGATCAATAAACCAAACGTGTAAACATGCGTTAATCGTGAATCATCATCACTCACAAAGAAGATGAGGTTGAAGAGGAACAGGAAGTACTTGGTCGCTTTCAGGCAGCCTTTCCCCATGATGCTGGATCTGCAAACAACACAGTATTACTTAGTTATTTAGACATAATATACATATACATATATACATATATATAAATAATACAACACTGCAAAGAGAGGAGGGGAAGGTAATGTGTGCGAGAGGGTTGTGTCTCCATGGTTGCGTCTCCATGGTTGCGTCTCCATGGTTGCGTCTCCATGGTTGCGTGGTGACGTGACCGAGCGGTGACAGATGCTACAGAAGACAGACCTCGGAGGCTAAGCCGGTCCGGCTGATCAGGATCGGGGACTGGGGGGCTCAAATCCTTCAGGATTACACCCGCAAAACCAGTACAATCACATCCTCAATCTGGGAGCACAGAGGGGGAGAGGTCACAGAGGGCGTGACCTCTCCCCCTCATCCACGCCAGATCCAGATCCAGATCCATACCCAGACCCAGATCCAGACCCGGATTCAGAGAAGTTTGGATCACACGAGCCGGAACCAATCGTACGCAGCCGTGAACTCTACTAGTGTCGTAGTAATAATACTAGTAATAATGAAGTTGAGCAGCCATACTGGGTTGAAAGGAAATAACCAGTAAAACAAGGACTAATGCAGACTGCTGCACGGGTCCTTCAGGGGAAATGGAAACACAAAAAATAGGAACGTTTGACTTTATTTTTAAAAGCCCTAAAACAATGATTTTTCTCTGGCTGTTGATTGGTTGACAAGGACTTCCTCCCTTTGAGGTTCATCTCCATGTTTAAGCCAGATGTGTTTGCTTCTGTGAACAATCCAGATGCTGATTCAACAGAAGCAACTCAACGTGAGTTCACCAGGGAAACCTGACCTTTCTCCATCTGAACATCGAGAATCCCCACCTGACATGAATGCATCGCCCCCCCCCCGTCCAATAAATCGATGAGAATGTGGTTGAAACGCGGCGGCCTGACTCCATGTTTCCTCCTGGCAGTGAAGCCGGTGATCTGACCCACATTCCCATCATGTAAATGGGTTACTGTTACATGGAGGCCTCTGTGCCAGTTTAGGGGGGGGGGGGGGGGGGGGGACCTGCAGGGATGACAGAGGGGAGAGAATATGTAATGGGAAAGACATTCAAACAGACCCAGCAAAGCCAGATGGAAGGTATTATAGCCTATAAACAGAGCAGGCTGAAGCCCTAACAAAGACCAGGTCCAGGTCCAGGTCCAGATACACTGCAGGAGTCTGAAAGCAGAGGGTGCAAGACCCCAAACAGCTCAGAATTCTCCGAATTCTCAGAATTTTCAAACATGAAAACGTGAGGCCAATAAATCATTTCCTTTGCAGCTTTTTGCTTTCATCAACACATCGGTTTCCTCTTACAAAGACCTTTTTCTCTCTCTCTACCAGCGTTAACGAGCTAACGAGCTAACGAGCTAGCAGGTGATTTTTAAACAACTTTCGCCTTAACGTTCGCCCAGATGTCTGAATGTTGGCCTGGATGTTGTGAACATGAAGAATCTATTTATCCACTCTGGTGAGAAGAAAAAAAAGACGTTGTTAAATATAGAAGTGCCACGGAGCCACTTTGTGCTGCAGCTGCTGGAGGAACAGAAACAGGAATGTTCGCACCACGTTTCAATTAATTCATCCGCCTCCAGAGACCTGTTGTTGGATGAGGCGGAGACGTCTTTGGACGTGAAACCATCGGGAGGATTCACAGCCAGCAGCTGATCGATCCCCGCAGGGAGCGTTTCACCACGAAGGCCGTGAACGCCACAAACATCGGATTTATTATAACCGACAAACGGACCGCATGTTGTCTGACCCAGTTCACACAGAGACTCTGGAACTGGGTCCAGGTTCGTCCAATCAGCTGCCAGGTCTCTTCTGGAAGTTCTTGCCCTTTGATGACGTGACGACTTCTCACGTGGTTCCTCGTAACAAACCCCTCCGGCGAGTCGGGTTGCCATGACGACGACGGCCTACATTGCTTAAAGTGATGAGATTAACTTTAAATATCTAAAGAATAAAAGAATATTTAGATAATATATCTTAACTGTTTATTCGGTGGTATTAGTTTGAAGTCTGTAAATTATATTTTGATTGCTTTATTTTATATTTTTGTATCGTTTATATGATTACTTGGGTTTGAAATAAATAAACTGAATGTAACATTTTTATTTAAATATTATTTAGACGGTTTGAGATCTCTTTTCCATCTATATTGTGGAGATGGGGTTTGAAGTACAGATCGGACACCTGTTGCTGTGTAGAATAAATCAGCTGATCCTGTGAGGAACTGGTTGATCACAGCGAGTTTCATGGTGTGTTTTTAATTCCTCCGTATGATCGTGTCGGTGCATCTGCAGATGTGAAACCGTGACCGAATCCGACTGCAGGAAACACCAAGGAACGTATTTGAACACGAGATGATGCTACAGATATAGTTATATAACTTTAAAAAGACAACAAATGCGCCACTAAAAGAGATATCAACAGTTCGATTATTATTTTTTTAATGCAGGAGTTGATATATTCTAGATTATTTTAGTGTTTTTGTGACCAGCTATCTAAAATACAAAGTCGTGTCAAATAAACAAATAAACTAATAACATTCATATTTAAGAAGCAAGAAAGATTACATTGGCTTAAAAAGTGGCTTCATGACGAACTGATGATCAAAACAACAACAATAATAACAATAATAATAATAATAATAATAATTTCAGTGAATCTCAGAGTGCTTACATTAAAATATATAATTTAGCAAAAAAAAAAGCCTTTAAAAGGGTTTTCAGGCCTGCTTTAAAAGAGTGATGACAATTAATTTTGTTTCTGAAAATGAATGAATTGACTAATTGTTAGATATCATCAGCGACGTTAATCTCACAGTCCATTCGATTGCTCAACTTATAACACATCAACTATTTTTAGATCATTAATTGATCTGATTGGAAACCCAAGTGTTTCGGATCGTCGACCTCCGGAGTTTTAAGGATTTAGAAACGAGCTTCATCACATTTCCAGATTAATTGAGAATGAGAGATAATGTTGCAGCTGGAGGAGGAGCTGAACTTCTGCCGACGATGACCCGACGGTTGTGACTAAGGAGCGTTTTCTACATGGTGACATCGTTGCCGCGGCGTCATGCGTCCACGCCGCTCTCACACCGTCGCCCTGTTGTTTTCCAGGAGACGCACGGAGCAACACAACCGGCAACAATACACTCCGTTGTTGCCGCTCTTCCCTCGCTTGTTCTTTTCCAGCAGAATCTATTTGCAGCCTGAAATTTAAATCTCATATTAGGGGAGCGGAACAAAGGAGGCGTTCATCTCGTGTTTCTCACTGAACACTTTAAACGTTGGCCGACTCCTTTCCTCGTTTTATTCACTATTAGCTTAGCTTAGCATAAAGACTGGAAGTCCAAGCAACTTTATCAGATTTTACATGAAATAAAACCATATAAATCTTTATTGTTCTAGAAGAAAAGGAGGTTTTAACCCTTTTGGCCGTGACGTCTAACAGATAGAATCCCTGTTTGGTTTTATTGGGGTTACAACTAACAATTATGTTGGGTTTAACCGGCCAATTATTTCCTCAATTCACCGACTGGTCAATAAAACGTCCAAACCAGTTTCTCAGAGTCCGAAACCCAAAGACTTTAAAAAAAATCTAATAAAAGTCAGATGAGTAGATCGATAACACTCGCAGTTCTGTGGTTAAATTAGCATAGCTTAGCATAAAGACTGGAAGCAGGGGGAACCGTTAGCATTCCACCGTCCAAAGTAAAACATATATATCATGTGTTTAATGTTTAAACAAACACAAGGAACAGGGAGTGACTAACTTCATCATCATCATCATCATCATGCCAGCCCCTCCCTCCACTGTGACACAAAACCAGTATGTAGCACCCGATCCCTCACTGGCTTCCCGCCAGTTAAACATAACTATGACACGCTACGTTCCTGCGACACTCTGTGACTCACAGCAACAACTTGTTTTAAAGGAGGATTTATTTATTAAATTAAAAATATCAATCGAAACAAAGAAAAGCTGCACATTTTTCTATTTGTTTCTCATAAAATGAAGTTAATATTTGCAGATTAACGGCTGCAGCGTGACAGGAAGTGTTATAAATGTATAACATCCTCACTCCTACGATACCACGGCAACCACGGCCTCACTCTGACTCCCAAACAGCTTTCAGATACAAATATCTGTCTCACAAAGAAGAAACTCGACCCACGGCTTTACGTTTCCTCAACAATACAGAAACCGGCAGACGCCCTTTTCTCTCACCGCGAGGCGTTCAGGCTCCGCCCCCTGCAGAGAGGGCGTTATGGAGTTTATTAAATTAAAGCATGTGATCAAAGGATTTCAGCCGCTTCGATGGTGTTTGAGTTTAGAGTTTTATGATGGAGGATGACATCATCGGAACTATTTTTAGATCTCTGGGGAAAATGTAGTTACATTTACATTATAGATATATTATTATATATTTGTATGATTTCATTTCATTTATTTTTTATCAACAATACACCAGTATGTGATCGCCTTAACAATTAAAGTAAGAATTATAGCCAACATGTTTTTTTTTCAAAATAAAAGAAAAAAGTGATGTTCTTTGTGTTCCCTATTATATTGTAATGGAGTATTTCTACTTTCTGATCCGAGTACTTTATCTCATAACATCAGAGAAGTATTTCTATTTAAAGTATTTGTTTTAAACTCACGATAGCGTCTACTTCTATTTAAAATTAATTTATGATTCGTCTGCCGGCTGCTGGAACCAGTTCTGCCTCCCAGACGTCGTCTCTATTCCCACTCGACTAAACGAAGCAAGCTGTGGGGGTTTCCATGACGACGATGCAGTGGGAGGGGGGGGGGGGGGGGGGGGGACGCTTCCACAACGTGAAGCATGTAAACAGAAACCTCTTGCTTCGTTTCTACTGCTGGAATCCAAAACTTCCCCCAACACAGTCTGTTTACCGTCACAGAGGACTCAGAAAAACACAAATATTCAGATTTTAAGAAGCATGAATCTGTAAAATGGAGATTTTTCTTTGAAAAGGACCCAAAAAAAAGTTGTGTTTCCACGCAAATATTATGTTAATTTGTTGATTTCAAGTAGCCAAAACACCCCTGAATGCTACACGGCACTTCTCTAATCCATCTTCAACCATTTAACTTCCAAAAACTATATCCAATCAGATAAAAGACAACAGTGGAGCTCAAACACTAAATCCTACGTTTACGTTTTCTGTTTCACTTTTTCTCCCGAAGGAAACAACCTTCAACTCCTCCATGTTGTTTGTTTTGTGTGCAGGAGAAATGTGAGCAGCTCGAACCCGATTAAACCCGTAATTACCCCTCAGGGCAATTCCTCTAAACAGGGTAAACAGGTTACACACACACACACACACACACACACACACACACACACACACACACACACTTCTGATGATATGTCATTTTCACTTTGTTTTCTTATGCGTTTCTCTACGTTTTGAATAACGGGCGTGGCGTCGGGGGGAACGGACCAGATCTCTGAAAGCAGGTGAACCGGTTCCTGGAGAACGTTTCCTCTGAAGACTCCCCATGCTTTCCTGCTGCCGATGCATGGAAAGGTAATCACGCTGCAGCCGAGTCGACCTGATTTACGGCCTCGCGAGTCGGGGAAGCGATCCGGGGGACGGGGGGGGTATCGGGCTCAAAACCGACCCACATTCCCAGACCGGTCCTCACAAACCCTCCACAGTCCCAGTCCACGACCCTGCAGGAGACGAGCTGGATGTTTGGGGCCGGCCAACGTGGGTCAGTCAGGTTCCCGACTGGTCCAGTTATTGATTCCACAATGATCGATTAAAGGTTTGAAATAATTTGTGCCAACGAGTTCTCCAACATGAGGGATTCCTATTGATCCCCTTCAGCTTCCACAACGTTGTCACTAGTCCTGCTGCAGTCCACAAAAAAACAACAAATACGGCTTAAATAACTGTCATTCAAGATATTCTCCCGATCAATTAAAAAAAATATGCTTAAAACTCTTAAAATGGCACTGAAACATCCGGAAATCACGTGAAAAATTCATATTTTTAGAATTGTTTGTGAAAAACAATAAAATAAGCCACCAGCTGCTAAACGACATGACTGAACATCATCACGCCGGCTAGTCCGCCAACACGGCCGACTCGTCGCGTTCATACTCACGCTTTTTTGTGTTACTTTGGGTGATTACGTTCAGGCTCTAAAATCATAAAAGTGGAGTTCATTTGTGAGGATTATCTTCAAAACATGCAAGAATCCGAAAATCCAAAAGGATGAATCCTATTGGCTGTTTGTCGAGGGAACCGATGCGACGCTAACTTCCTGGTCGGGCTACAGAAATACATCGTACATGGAGAACGCAAAACAGCGAAACAATGCAACATTTCTGAGCTTTTACACCGCCAATTAAGGCATCGACCAATCACATCGTTCAATACGTACACTATAGTTTACAGCAACATAGAGGCTTGACGAAGGCAGATTGACTCCTTCGGTTCTCACCTTTCACAATAAAAGCTCTGGACATGAACACGCTGCAACTGTTCAGATTAATGATCTCAGACTGATTCCAGTATGTGAGTGAGTTTTGACATTTATGTTATTTGATAACGTGCTGCCTTATATTATCTTCTTAAGCTTCAAAGTGTGATTTGGGGGATTTCTCACCAACATATCTGACAATAACAATAATTCATATATATGTGACTCATTGCTTTACTTCAGTTTAGTCTATGTACCTTTCATTTGATTGTTTAAAAACATGTGTTTTAACAACAATTCTGCATCCCAGAGTTATTTTAGCGACCTTTAGACAGTTTGACTGACGTCCTCTGATGGTTTCAATTCAGTTTCCAAAAACGAGAACCAGAACTGATACACAGAATTATGTTTATATTTAGTCAGACTTTATTTCCCCCCCCTTTGAACATCTGTAATTAAAATAAAAAGGAAAGATCACTGGTTGAACTGGTGACAACCAGGTAGATACAACTGGGAAATAAATAAATAATAGGACTGTTTGATTGGATCAGGTTACAAGAGGTGATATCAGTCAAGCAGCTGTGTGTGTGTGTGTGTGTGTGTGTGTGTGTGTGTGTGTGTGTGTGTGTGTGTGTGTGTGCTATCAGTTCTGTTTGCACCAGATTTCATGCAGAAAAGCGCAGATTTTATTAATTTATCATTTATTTTTAATGTAAATAAGTTACTTAAGTTTTCAGGACAAACTTCGAGTTGGTCACGTGACCTTTTCAATGATCATGTATGTCCCTTGACGTCACAGATAAAACTTAAACTTTGTGTTTGATAAGTGAAGCTCCTCGTTGAGATGCAATAAATCAGCCACACGGCGCCACATCACCACTTCACTTATCACCACAAAACAACACATCTGCAACATGTGGCACACACCGCCGATCGATCCGACAAGCTGATCGATCGATTAAGGCGACAGATTCACGCGCGCACAGCCACGCGCGCCTCGTGTTCACACAAACAAGTAAAGGAGGAAAAGAAAAGGTGAGTTAAGAGACGCAGCTTCCGTTTGGAGAGAGGCAGAGATTGTGGGTTTTTTTTTACTCACGTTGGTGTTTTTGCGTTGAACTGCGGAGAGAAGTCTCGGGTCCTGGTCCTGGTCCGGGTCCTGTGCGCGCTGAGAGGCGGACTACTGAGATGAGGACTAGAGGAGGACTGCTGCTCGGACTGACTGACCTCGGACTCGACACAACAAAGCGGCAGCAGCAAGTGTGTGGAGCGAAGCGGCGGCGGCGGCAGCGTCTCCTCTGGACGCCCCCGTGCGGCGGATATGGGAACTGCACCGTCAGATGACCTTCTTTAACCCCTAAATCCCCGCAGCAGTTTCACGGAACAAGAGGATTAAAACACTGAGCAGGCTGCTGCTACAAGGGTGTTAATATACAGAAGAAATACCAGGACATGTGTTGGACTTAATCCACACAAAACTACCATTTTATGTGTATGTAAATATATATATATATGCACAAATAGATATGTATTTATTAATAAACGTGTTATATAAATGAGGACCATTTAATAACGTTTTGTATATTTATATATACAAAACATATTACAAACTAAACATGTTATACTGTATACACTGCATATCTGAACTATCTAGTACTCCCCTGTAGTTCAAATGGAATTCTCTTTTTACTGCACTACTGACAGCTTTAGTTACTAAAGATTAAACACAAAACAACGTTTTTTTTAAATGTTTTATATAAAACAACCCAGTTTATTCTAGAACAGCTGGAAAAAAAATACAAATTGAATTTGGCCATATTTTGAATGTAACTCCATGTAAAACCAGTCGATAGGTCCAGGTTTGCTACTTTCACCTTAATGTTATTGAATTCAGTCAGTTTTTCCAAAACAATCCAAGCTTTATTAAAAAAAATTCCTTACATTAAAATGGTTCTTCCAAGGCCACACTGCCAAGAATATACATAAAATGTCAGATGGGGACATAAATAAATAAAAATGAAAAAGGTCAGCAAGTTTAACAGCAAATCTTCATATTTGAAGAAATACAGCCCAACACATTGGTAACGTTTCAGTCCTGCTTCAGCAGCACCATTCAGTCTGAAGAGGAGGAGGGTGATGATGAAGTCAGGGTCAGTCCGACGAGTACAATGCTCCTCCACAACAGTCGGCCCAGTGCGAGGGAACAGCAGCCGATAAATGGTGTTATTCTGAGTCAGCGTACAGTTGTGATCGCAGACAGCCAACCGTCTTTGTACGACGCTGCTGCACGCCTCGCACTTCAGATCGTTTTATATAACCGACGAGTGTCACTCTGGAGCAACACTGACCTCAGACTCGATTCTCTCACTGGGGATGACGTCGTGTCACAGAGGCCTCATTTATGTCTTCTAATCCACAAAGAGGTCACATGTCAGTGGAGTACTCAGATCCTTGAGCTTTGCTTAAAGAGGGGGAGCCGAGCCATGATGACCAAGTCAGATCAAGTTAAAGTCTTGCATTTAAAACTGTAACAAGACGTCAAGGATAGCGTTTCAGATCCCAAAAGTTATGCTGAACGGCCATGGGGAAGAAAAAAAAACCAAAACAAAAACAAGCCTGGAAAACATCGTCCAAGCATCACCAGTATAAAACCCAAACGTACCAGCATGATTTAACCTCGTTGATTAAAACCCGAGTCCCAAAATCTCATGAACAAACCATAAAACTAGGATGAAAAGTTATTAAAAAGATTTTATTAAAAAACTAGTGAAGCTTCTCCACTGATTAAGATCAAGCTAAAATAAAGTGCAAGTGTAGTGTCCACGGAGAAAAAAGGTCAGAAGGTCGCCTCAGGGATTGTAGAGCGAAGCAGCGGCGGTCTTGATGATGGGCGACTTGAGCTGAGGAATGAGGCTGATCTTCATCAGCTTGCTGCTCGAGTATTTGTTCTTGACGGTCTGTGGGGGAAACATTTAAGGTTTAGTTAACACTTTAACTTTCAGTACATCCATTAGGACAGTCACAACATGGCACTTTTAAACTTTGACCTTCTCGCCCTTACACCTGCTGGACAGATTCAGTCGTCAGAATAGCAGGAAAGGAAGGCCGACTTGCACCCTGGTATTTTTGGGTATTGGAACACAACTCTTGAGTGTGCTTAGTCACAAACTCACCTGGAACTTAGTCTTCCCGTCGTTGACCATCATTACATTTTTGGCAACGTGCTGCATGATTGGCTTCAGGTGGACCGCGTCGTAGGTGGAGTAGTGCTGCTGCGTCGGAGACTGACGAGAGGGAAGAATTAAAACGCAGCAAAGGGAAGGACGCCGCATTGAAGTCAGGAGTTTCTTTTAACTCACCCAGGGCAGCCCTTCAAGCAGCAGCTGGGCGAGACAGAGCGACGCGGCGGCAACCTCGGAGGGCCGATAGTGCACCATGTCGTAGTCGAGGAGGGTCAGCTCCATCAGGTACTTGGCCAGCGTGTGGCGCTCTACATCAGACTGGAAAAAAAAAAGACTTTAAGTTGTATTTGATCAATACAAGTTAGGTTTTTTTTTTTTTGTTTTTTTTTTAAACTGGCCCAAATATTTAAAAACAAACTCTTAACTGCGAGTCACTGCGTCCTAAAACTTACACTTGCGACCTTGGAGGCCCGTCTGAGAAAGTGAAGGGGAAGAGGACGTCCAAGCTCAAACTTCAGAGTCCTCAAGACGAACTGCTCCATCTCCAGAATCTGAGCCTTGGTGAAGGCGTTGTCCGTGATGTAGGCAAAGTCTCCCACCTCCGGCGCGTACATCTCCTCGTATTTACAGGCCACCAGCATGGCGGTGACGCCGACGAGCTGCAGCTTCCTGCGAGAGACCGGCTGGGCCTGCAGGACGGAGGGGGAAGGTTATTACGCCGCTCACAAATACACAAAGTAGTAGCTTTATTTTATCGTGTTCGTACCTGGAGAAAACGATCCAGGACTGCTACTGTGAGGTACAGAGTCTCCTGAAGCAGCTGGAACCTGGAGTGGACCTGGACCAGCCAGTCCACCAGCAGAGCTCGCATGCGGCCTGTGATCTCATAACCCTGCATGTAGTCCGCTCGTACAGCCTGCTCGACCTGCGGAGACGGAAAGATTCAACATGAGGCGATGCAGCGGCGAGGGGAGAGAGTTTGGACAACTGAAGGTATAAATCACCTCGAGGTCGCGTAGATATTTGTAGATGTCTTTGACGTAGTCCGAGCAGAGCTGCGGCAGGTCGCCGTCCTCCTCGTCCACGTCCTGCACCGTGAGCAGCGTCTCCGAGAACGCCTGGCACAGTTGCTCCTCCTCCTTCATGGACACGTCGGCCGACTCCTCTGAAACCGGGGGGAGAGGGTCTGCAGGCACCGGGACCACCGGCGGCGCCGCCCGGACCGCAGCTTTATCCTTCTGAGCAAAGGACGGTTTGGCTGATGCTTTGGCAGGTCCAGTCCTCTGAGGGGGGGAAACAAGTCCAACGGGGTTTTATTCAGAAGGGCATTTTACTGGAGGGGCAACAACACTCAAAACACTTAAAGTTGTCAAGTCGGGAACTTAAACGAAAGAAATGTTCCTAAAACTAAAACGTGGTAGCAGTAAATGCAATTTTGATGATGACCGGGATTTAAACCTTTGAGTCCATCATTAACATTGTGGAATCAGTTAAACAACTAGTTTTGGCCCCAAACTGAAGCCTGAGGGAGAGGGGGGTCCACCAAAGAGGAGACAACCAGTCCATCTGCAGGGTTGTGGACTACAACAAGACAATCTACCACGAGACAGGGACCGTCTGATGGGAACGTGGGTCAGGTTGTTCAAGGCCTACTTTGTATAGACGCTGAACAAATGTGACATAGACCTGGTGTTCACATAGAGATGTACAGAGACACGTGGATGCAAAAGCACATGATTCATCTGCTAGAACTCCAAACAGCACTTCCGGGACGCGTTCAGGGTCACCGTGTTTGCAGGCTCGTCCACATACTTTAGGCCACAATGTAGAGTAGGTTGAGCCCAGGTGTGTTTTGAGGGCTATTATTTGATTCATTCGAGGTGGATTTAAGACAACACGAGGCTGTAACTGAACTCTCGTTCCTCCATGATTAAACTCACCTTTGTGTTGACTGCTGCCGAGTTGGTGATCTCTCCGAGAGCAGCTCTCCTCGGAGCCGCCGCGGTTTTACCCATCTTCACCGGGTTATCTGCAGGAGGCAGCAGCTAAAAAAAAAGAACATGATGAACATATAAACGTGGGAGAAGTTTCAGACAAGTTATCCAACGTAAAATATCGACATTAAGAAGACAAACGGCGAACAAACCGACAGAAATGTTTGCTAATGATGCTAGCTAGCGAAGCTGCTGCTGTTAGCTTCGCTAGCTAGCATCGTTAGCTCAAAGACAGACAGCGAGATAGTTTTTACTCACCATTGCAGCACGGAAATCCACAGTGGACATGGTTAACGGCAACAACGAGGGCAGACTCTGGGTTAGAGAAGCGAAGAGACGGGTAGTTGTTTCCTTTCAGCAGCAAGCCTCACCGAACAGATCTGTGAACTCAAACTTCCGCAGGTAAACAAGACGCAGCCAGGCAGCTTTCAAATAGCGCTCCGTCGAATCTGATTGGACAGAGCGTTGGTAGGGGCGCTCCTGATTGGCTGACAGGCCAATGAGGTCAAAGGTACAGCTCTGGTGATATTAACCTTTAAAAAGGCTTAAGGTCGCCTGTTCAACAGTATTTAAGTAGTTATCTTCATTTATAACAATACAACATGATGTATTTGTTTATGTTTAAGTTTTATGTGTTGGTATGGTCAAATATTATCGCAAATATTATATTATTAATATTATTATTATATTAATTAAATGTACTTAAAAAAAAAGAGAGTAAAGAGCCCAATAAAAAGAATCAGCTTCTTATAACTGAAGCTACCGGTTAAGATTCCCAACTAACTGAGTTTAAAGGATAAGTCTAGATATTCTATACTTTTCTTATTGTCAACAAATTTAATGGAAAGACACAAAAGCAACAAGCGTTGCGTATCGAAACCACATGATGTCCTCTGAGCCAAAGAGCCCCATTATTAACTATTTAAAGCCAAACACACTGTAATTCATCTTGACTTAATCCAACCTACACCAGCCTGCAGGCCCAATCACACACTAAAGCACCAAATGGGGATAAATCCACCACAGAAAAGTAGTCCCAAGCATCCTCCTGTTGGGTAAAAACTACTGTTTTCAGGAGGTAAATTAAACTATTTATTTGGGAGCAGTTTTATGGCTTCAGCAGGAACCTGATATCAAACATTTATACTTTTGCTCTTTTCATTAGATGTGTTGACGATAATAAAAACAGATTTGAACCATCCATAAAAAAGAAAAATTGAAAAAGTTAACATCAACGGTCGACTTTGAAACAGGCTCAGGGAAACGAGATTCACAAAGAAACTTTATATAGTTTTCAAGTATTCAAAACTGTTAAATAAGTACAAGATGTGTTCACATGATTTACATATCGGACAATATATGCACCGTCCATTCTGAATTCTCTTTACGCTTTTTCCCGCTACCCCAAGCAACACGCTAAAACGTCCGCAAACTATTCACATTTGTTTTGCCTTTTTTTTCTTTTCTCCTTTTGCCTTTTTTGAATCAATTTGAAAATCTCGACAGCTGTCTATTGGACAAAGACCACACAGACGTTACACCTGGAACAGTTTACAGTGTAGGATGGAGACGTCCGACGAAAAAAAGGTGGTGGGGGGGGGGGGTAAGGACAGACCGAGCCAGGTTTCTGAACAGTGATTAGCTGCTGGTGATATGAACAGTACATATTAACACAAGGAGAAGTGGGGTTAACATTCAATCTCAGTTGATCCCTTGATCTGTTGGACAGTTCATTTATAATCCACACAAAAAAACAAAAGTTAAAATAATATACAGAAGGACTGACGGCGGAAGTGTTTCAATATTTCAAGGGGGGGCAGATGGCTTAGCATTGTCATTCTTCGTTGATTAGTTACAATTTTGGTCTTAATGTGTCAAAAAAAAAGCTTTTTTTTAAGGCACCTAATGCTGTTGGGTAGTTTTCTTTCTACATTTTTCTTTGCAAATTAAAAAAAAAAGCACCTGTAAAACAAAAACAAAACAACTTTCAAAGACGCCACTGACAAAAAATGTGTGTCATTGCAGATTTTTGGGGCCTGTTGACGTTAATGCAGCCACCGTCGAGCAACAAGTTACACGAGATGGAAAGTCAAACAAGATGGCGAGGAAATAAAAGTAGCACCCTAGAGAAAAGAACACATGTTTCTACGCTAGTTAAGAACATTATAACGACGTGATTTTTTTCTCCTCCCCGAACTCTAGTGTCAATTGGGCATCTGTTTCAAAAAAACAGAAACTTTATTAGGTATGTAGAACGCCAGACTGGGCATCGAGAGAGAGGAACAGAGGTTCAGCTGAGGGGATGCGAGCCAGTCTTTCTGTACATTACTTTTCTTGATTACAGATTTTCTTTTAAATGCACATAGGTAGCCTTTATGTTTGGGTTTTGGATTGACCTTTTTAACTACTAATGTGTGCCATGTTACCATTATGCAGTAGCTCGGCCATTCGTTTTTGACTGCAACGCCGATTATAAAACCTTTTGTGTGCTTTTATTTGGTGGAACTCTGCAGCTGAGTTTATTTACAGCCCTCTGGAGTCGATTCGCTGGGGAGGGAGAAAAAAAAAAAAAAAACATTGTGCAACTCCATTACATCGTTCATGTCATGAATGTGTGACAAACGCGGTGTAGTTCCACATGCATATCGTTACTGTGACTCATTATGGTGCATGTTAAATACATGACGTATATAAATAAAAGCGTCCGCCTCAACAGCTCTTTCTAGGGTGAATAATATGATTCTTCTTTTTAACATTGCATGAATGGACGAGAGCGAGAGATGATTAACTTACACAGTAAATATAATAAATGAATTACTGAAATTCAAGTGGTTCTTTACCAGGAGAACTACTTGGATAATGAGAACATGGCACCTGGATCCAAATGAACTGACTGGTTGATATTGTAATGCCTCTGGACCAACCACACCACCGTACGCTCAGCATGGTTCGCCCACACAACGAAAAATTACAAACTAGGAGACAGAAATCAAAAGAATTCAATAAAAACCTGCCTATGAGACAGAGGGGATAGTCACCATACTGTACACTTTCTACAATATCCATTTCCATTATGAATATAACAAGTGCATTCACTTAAAGGAATAGTCGGACTTAAAATAAATCCCTGGTTTTTCACTTAAGGTCCGGTCGGATTATTCAGAAACCATAAGAGGACCAGTTGGCAATTTCCCCGCTGTTTACGTTTAGCATAGTATGCAGGCTGAATGCCGGAGAGGAAAAAGGACTGGGTGAGTAAACCTTTTCTTGAATAATGTAATCTGTTTTTCTTTAATAAGAATTCAATCGTGGACGTTAAGTGAATAACAAGAGATTTGGTTTTAGGTCAACAGCACCTTCATTCAGAATTTTTCAGCATTTTTTTGTTTTGTTTTTAAATTACTGTACTTCTTTTACATCAACACAACAGTTGATTAGCAGGTCATCTTTATTTACAGGGGGAAAGTTAGGAGTGATGAGCTCCACAGCTTATGCATTGAGCCTCAGAGACTGATCCTCTCTCCTCCTGGAGGAGATATCGATGTCTATGGAGTCTTTACCCACAATGAGTCGGAGGCGCTTTGCAGGAGGAAGTGGAATGAAATCGTCTTCGAACTCATTGTCAAAGTAGTCATCTTCATCATCGTCGTCGTCGTCGTCGTCATCGTCGTCCTCCTCCTCTTCCTCGTCCGACGACGGCTCCGCCAGGACCTTTTGGGTCCGATGTCCACCGTTCCTGGCCTCCAGACTCTGGCCCATGTCCCCATTATAGGACATCTGGTCCGCCTTTGTCTGGGGTATTCTGCGTGCGTCGTCCTCCCTCTTCAGCTGGATCTTCAGCTTCGTGGAGTTACTGTGGACCACGGGGGCAAAGCCGTTATTCAGTTTGGCTATGTACGAGCTGCCTTTGTCCTTGTCGTGGTCCTTGCTGAACTTGATGCTGATTTTGCTGGAAGAGGCCGAGTTGACCGTCGAGGCAGAAAGGTTGGAGGAGCCAATCGGGTCGTTGGCGTCATTGGTCTTGCTACTGCTGCTGTCCCTCCGCCGGCGGAGCGTCAGCTTGGGGATGCCCGTGTTGTTCTCCAGGATCAGCTGAGCGTCGTATCGCGTGATCTGACGCTTCTTCTTCCCCTTGTCCTGTGACCGGCAGCCGCTCTTACCCTTGTCCCTGCGGAGGGATTTGCTGCCGTTGGAAACCCCGTTGTAGTCCCTGTGCCGGTCGGCGAAGCTCAGCAGCACGTTACCACAGTCTGAGAAGTTTGCGGCGTGGCCCGTGGCCACCGGCATAAAAGGCTCGCCGTACGAGTCCTCGCATTTAATCGTCCGCTCCGTCCTGAGGCGCGACGGCCGTTTCCGCCGCGTGCACGAGCCTCTTCTGGCGTAGCCGGCGTCCAACGCCGGCTGCTCCAGTCCCGCTCCGTGGCGGAGGTACTCCTCCATGTCAGCCGGCTCCGTTTTAATGACCACTCCGCCAGGGACTGGGCTCAAGCCGTCCATAGCGCTGGGCTCCAGCTTAACGCCAGCTGCCGTTTCCTGGGCTTTTACAAGGGTCCTTGTGGACCTGCGAGTCCTGTACGTGGAACACTGGCTGCCCTCGCTGCCTTGCACGTGCGGTAGATTGCCATTCTCCTTGGCAGCGTGGCGAGTGAGGCAGCCCCTCTGGCCTAACGCCTGCTGCATCAGCTCCTGTCCATCCTTCTCCTTCTTCACGGCGACACCTTTACACAGTGACACCTTTGAGTCCCTGAGACCCAGCTGGCAAGTCTCCCCTTTGGCCAACGCCTTGGGCTCTGCAACCCTCCTGCGACTCCGCAACTGGACTTTACTTAGTGAAGGCTTGGATTGGGATTTTAGTCTCTTTGGTACCCTGTTATTGTTTACGCGACCTTGTTTTGAACATGAGGTAGTAAGGGCTCTTGACAAAGTCTGTCTGGATTGAGTCCTGTTTTTATACTTCAGGCCAGAAGATGATGTTCTTTTTCTGGCGGCTGGTGGGAAAAGATAAAATGTTGTACGTTACGCCTGATAATACTTTCAGAAACACACCTACACATGTTGGCTGGGTCATCAAATGTGTGTCTTTAGTGATATAACTGTACTGAGGAGGACAATAGCTGCACTTGACTGCAAAAATCCACTATGCAACAGCATTAAATATTTAGAGGGCTCTTACATTGATGTGTTTTTGGCATTTCCTGAGAGTCCACGTCAGTGTGGGAGCCTACAGAGTGACTATCTGAGCTCCGGTTTCCTTCCCCCAGCTTCTTCAGCCTGTTGAGACGCTTGTCCGTCTCCCGTAACCCGTACTTGCTGTTGATCACCGGCACTTCCACTGGCAGCCCAGCTTTGGATTTGAAAGCACCAGTGCCCCGTCTGCACAACAACAAAAATCAATGAATGGATAAAACATCCCAGGGAAGTGAAATCATTCAGCTTTACTTGTGAGTGAGTAATACTGTATTAAAGTTCATATGTTCCATACATAAACACCTTCGGTTTAGTGTATTTGTCATCACACCTACCTTTCACATGTGTAGCATTCACAAAATTCATTGTTTTCCCCAAAAAACCCGTCTCCGTAGTAACAGGAGATCTCCTCTCCTGGTTCGATGTCCCTCAAAACCTTCACGCATGCCGTGTCTCGTCCTGTCGATACAAACTGTACAAAACAAAAACGGTGTTAATGGACAGAACCTCCACACTGAGCATGCAATTATTTAGTAAGAGATAGTAAAGTGAGGTGGTATGATGTACTAACTCATCAGTGTATTACCTAAAGAAGATGGTGGTTTGGAGAAACAGACCAACATAGAAGTGAAATAACCGTTTTTTGTCAATGACATGTGGTGGCTTTGAAGAGAGCATAGATCCCAGCCTCAGCTCCCGTCTTACAGGGCCGTCTGACAGCGAGGTGAAGTGGGGAAATGTTCTAAAAATACCCTCCACTTCAACTGATAAAAACTGCCCCCGTCCACCGCGGCCCACTGCTTTTCTCCATCTGCTGTAGTAATACACCGACTATGGATAAGTATTTCATAAAACCCCACTTCAAACAGCCAAACTATCCCTTTAAGGGACCCTTTAAAGAACCTACCTTGCAGTTTGGTCGACAATCTGGAAAAAAAGAAGAAAGAAATGAAATTAGTATCCTTACCAAGAATACTGGATTGGAGATCAAGTATGTATATTTCATTGCGTTGCTAGAGCACTAATGACAGCCGATCATTAGTGTGGCTGAACTGGGTGGGGTGGGGGGGTAAAATAAGTATAAATTGTATGTATTTTGGACCAACCGGCCCACCAGAATCTGCCGTACACCACATCAGACTACATTACTTAAAAAACAATTCTCCTTGCATCAGGATAACAAGGGCCATAAAAAAGTTTCTCTGTACCTTTAAAGGGACAGCGTGTACAATTTTAAGTAATTTATTAGCTAAAATCCATATCTTCATTCATAAATAGGTCCTCATAAGTGTATAATTACCTCTGCCAATAATCTGATTTATCCTCGTGAGTGAAGAATTTCTTATTTGTATTTACATTGGATGGAAAAAGCAAACCGTTTATTTTATTTTATTTGACACTATTTGACTGAGCCAGCATTATGTGGGCGTTACAATTACATGTCTTATCATCAATATTAATAGAATGAATCATCATGGCATGGCACACACTACCTCCTTGCAAGTCCCTGTTAATTATGAAGCTTCTCCTACTATTTCAACTACAATCTCCTCCCCAATCATGCTCACGCTGTCCCTCCTCCTCCTAGGTTCTCCATCCTCCTGATCCTGCTCACGCTGTCCCTCCTCCTGATCCTTGGCACGCTGTCCCTCCTCCTGATCCTGCTCATGCTGTCCCTCCTCTGCTTCCCTGTCAACACGCCTCTGCCCGGCGGCCGCCATGGCCGTCCAACCCTCTCCTTCATCTTCCACCTGTTGCTGCACGACGTTGGGGTTACTCTACAAGTAGAAGCTACTGCATTCGCTACCGTGATTGATGAACGCAGCCGGGCCCAGCCAGAGCTGTGCGCAGTTCTTGCGGGTCGAGTACATGACGCTGAAGTCATTCTCCCCGTGCCGGAGAAGCATATTTTCCTCGCTCTCTGAAAGCTCAGCAATGCATCCCACCAGGAACTCGATCTTGTCATTTCTTTTCCTGTAAAAAACAAGCAGAAAATCAACACAAAGTATTAAAAGAAGTTTGTTTCACACTGCAAAGTAGGCTGCATTGCCTTGTGTCAAAGTGCTTTCTGGTATACAGTCACACAGCTGCCTTTATGTTTGCAGGTCTGTAACGGTTTGTGTATTCATGCCGACCCTTCACCGTACAGGGGTCACGGTCAGGTGCATGCAGACCGCTACTCGGTACGCAGAGTTATGTACATAATGTGAAACCAAAGTTCACAAGTTTAAGCCATACACTTTCAGCAATGTGCTGAGGTTGGCACGACGTACTGACGGTCGTGAGTCAGTGTCGGGCCAGTGCAACTGAAACAGAGAGGGAAGACCCCCATCTACAGATTCTCAGTCAGCTACAAAAGCATCAGAGAGAGAGAGAGCTGTGTATAAGATGAGGATGGAAACAGACTAAATCACATCCGACGGCATCACCCAGATGTAACGATCACCTAGTCTGAGAAAAACAACCCATTAAATGTTTGAGATGTTCCTTTTTTTTTTTTTTACAATGAATAGACTTGAATTTACCAAAGTTGCCAGTTGGCAAAATGCGGCCTCAATCCCCAGCAAGAGGATTGTGTCCTTCTATGACACTTGCACTACTGTCTGTTCAAAGTAAAAGAACACAAGGATCCTTATGCATTTGTTGTTTTCTTTCCCCAAAGTTGCACCAGACCGTGACTAATGTTATATAATATTCATGCATTAAAACACTGGTGGACACAACAGACATTCACATAGCCAAAGTTTAAATACATTAGCTGGTAGGGGCTAATGGATATAGCATGTTTACTAGCAGTGCCGTTACGATGTCCTCACCATTCCTTTGTTGCCACAATTTTCGCTCCATTCTGCTCTGACGAATAGCGATTACAAGGGAGAATCTCAAACCCGCTGTCCGTGGCAAACATCCGCAGATACACAAACACCTGTGCAAGACATGAAGTTAGTCATCTGATTGTTTGTAATGCTGCGTAAAAAACAACAACAGATCTTTGATTATTTATTTTTTTTACATGTTGCTTGAAGAGCTTTTCTTGAGCTTTCGTCTTGTGGAGAAAAAGATTTCGGGCCCAGTCTCCGGTTGTCAAAGCTCTGAACGCTTTCTCCAAGTTGTCGTGTTTCTTGAAGCGCTCGATGACCTCCTTCAGCTCCTCTTGTCTTCCCTTAATTGGTCGAAATCTGCGAGGACACATTAAAGGTGTAAAACAAAGGGAATGCAAATGTGAAAATATGAAAAATACAACTTGATGAAAAGGAGAAGACATCTGTCGACACCGATTAGAGTGCTTTTATATGATTGCAAAGAGAGCATCAGTTCAACTGTGATAAATCTGCAGACCTGGTGTTCATTTTGTGGGTTTGAAAACCCAGGTAGGGATCCAGGATTAGGCTCGTGGTCAAGTCATCATTCTCACACAACTCCTTGGCAGTCATTCCGGAGGAGGGCACATAGCGTCTCTCTGCCTCTAGACTGGCTGCAACAAACCCTGCAAACACCAAACACAGACTGGCATTAGTGGGTGTGACTGGGGAAGAATCTAAACCTTTATTAACATAGACGCGTTTTAACCCACTGCGGCTACATCTTCGGTTTCGGTTTTTGTTGTGGCGCAGGGACGCCCGCTGTGAGTGCTGAGAGCGAGTCTGGCTCACAGGTTGTTCGCTGGTCAACTTGTTTCCGTGTCGTCTGCCATTTAATACCATGTTCTTGGATTCGCCCAGCCACTTCATGCCCACAAGCCCCCTGATCCAGTTGCATTTAGTCTCCGAGATGAGGAAACACTCTCGAGTGGGGAAGACTGGGGTCTAGAGTTTGAAACCTGGAGGCAGAGCAGAGACAAACATCGCTAGAGGCCAGGAAATCTAAGTAGTTTACACAAACCCAAGAAATTAAAAATAAAATGGGATGGAAACGGCCCGGTGGATGTATTGCCATCTGCATCTAACAAGATGTATTCACAACGTGTCAAGAGGACAAGAAATTAAACTTTTCCTCAATGAAAAGAATGCTTTCATTATTCGCTCTGTTCAAACTTGCTAAATTGCATCTTGGTTGTGATGCTAATTTGAGCAGCTTTACATTTAGATGAGATTGTCCCAAAATGTCTTGAGGACACACAGGGATGCAACAACTCAGGCAGTCGCAGATTAACAGACCAGTTTGCAGAACTGTCCAAACAACACGTCGCAGTTCATAAAGTCTCCGCATCTGTCAGAACGTGCACAACTCCCGGACTATTATTACTTAACATTGCATATTCTCTACACTTTATACTGGGGAACTTCTGCAAACTCCCTGGTCAATAGTCTGTACATTATGCACAGAACTGCACCACTCTTCATTTCATGTTAAAAGCAGATACATTGTACATATTTTACTCATATTTTAAGTCACTATATTTCTTTTCTTGACTGTATTTGCTTTGCCTTTTCTCGTACTATGCTTATGCACCAAAATACCAGGGCAAATTCCTTATATGTGTAAACCTACTTGGCAATAAACCCGATTCTGAGCTCTGCCAACTCGGCCAAAGTGACGAGGTCTACCCGAGGTGATGTCAGTGAGAGTGATCGCCCAGTAAAACCATTAAACTCTTCTACTGGCAGCTGCTGAAGTGCAGTGTGTCTAGCATAAGTCAAGTCATCCAGCAGTGGCTTGTATGGTTTTCACTGTGGCACGTTTATGCACTGCACGAATGAAATGAACTACATTCACTCAAGTACAATTTTGAGGTACTAGTAATTTACTTGTGTTTCCATTTTCTGCCACTTTACACTTCCGCTCCACTATATCTCAGGAGGTAAACATTGTACTTGCTTACTCCACTACGTTTATTTGAAAGCTTCAGTTACTTTGTAACTCATTCAAAATATGAATCAACTAATAAATGATGATTCATTATCATAGATGAAGCCACCAGGTAGTATAATGTAAATACAGTTAGCTTCCTCTTTACCAGCTGCAACATGAAAGTAATGTGCATATTAATGCATAATCAATCATTATAATTCAGTGGTGTAATATAAAGGATTCTGATATGGGCCATTCTGCAGAATGAGCATCTTTCAGCCTTCATCCACCACTGTTTTTTTTTTAAACAGTGTTGAGGGAAACGCGTGTGACGTTATCCTGCAGCGCCGCGCAGTGGTAACCCCAGGTAATGCACTGGCTTACTGTCAAGTGCAACAGTAACGTCTTTGCTGCCGTCACACATACACACATAAAGTATCGCTTTGTTAATTTGGGGGGACCGTATAATCACGATCACGTTTGTAATCACGTCATACCTGTCGTGCGAATAATGTGCTTTTACAAAAATGCGCAATTTTTTGCGTCGCGATAAGAAGCACCATCTCATTTATAATCGATGCATTCAAAAAAAATAAAAAAAGAAGCAGCAGCTTCGCATTTTTAGCTCAGACGCTAACGTTAGCAACAATACAACGACAAAACAAGAAAGCCACGGGGATGAGAAAAGCCAGTGGAAACCCGGAAGGCCACACACACACGCGACAGCTGAGGCCGAGATTTGTATCGGGAGTTATCAATATAGCATCGCATTGTTTGCTAACAGTCGTCCCTCCGCCCATATGCACAGTGTTAGCATGGAGCTAGCCACCAGAACGGCGACGCCGGGGCCGTCGTGGTTAGCTTTGCAGCAAACGCCGGCAATATGTCAAGGCGACTTAAACGTTGCCCACAAACCTTTTTAAAAAAAAACATCACCAGTTAAAATGCACTTCAACACAAACACCGGAACAAACAAAACACACAGTACGTTGGATTGGTGGTATTTAACGACACAATACATTCACTCCGCATCTCAAGCGGACATCGAGACGGTTCACGAAGCATGCTAACACCCAACAAAACAAAATAAACACACACAACGTCCGCCTATCCGCTTTGTATCAAGAGTAACGTGGCGAACATTTGGTGAATTTACGTTAACGCACTTCACAGTTCGGCCAGCATCAAACTTAACTTCAGTGGGCTTACTTTAGCTTCCGACGACTAGCAGTCAACAACACAGTCGACAATAACACAACGCCGTCGCCGTTTTTCCTTCACGATATAACGTGCATCGTATATTTGAAGGCAATAGCTTATAGTTAGCTGCACACATACCACCCCCCCTAATTGTACGTTACCTGCAAACCACCGGACCACCGCGGGCTAGCAGCGTTAGCTTGGGTTGTTTGATGTGGAAGCCATTTGGCTAGTTAGCCCCAACAGGCTAAATCTAAAATTTTTTGTGAGCGAATTAAAAAAGTTGTTTTGTGTGCCGATACCCCTCGTAGACACGATCCACGGCAGTCACCAAAGCAAGCCGGACACCCAGAGACTCACTGAAGGCAGTATTTAATCACGATAGCTGGCAGTTAAATAGCTGAAAGCTATTTTTCACGCGTTGGAAGCGTTTAAATGTCTGGAGTCGAGCTAACGGAAGCAAGAACAAACACACAATACTCACAACGGCGATTTTTTTTTTGTCGAAACAATCGCGAAATAAAAAAAACTCCTCCAAACCAATCCAAATTTTGGCACGACACCATAAACGAAAAAATATATCACAGGAAACACATTTTTTTTTTTTTAAAGAAACTAACATTAAAATTCAAGATGGCGGAGAGAGGGCGAGAGAAAGGCGCAGCACAGCCATCCCCACAAGAAAATAGATCCGGCGAATAACGCAGCCGTTTGTCGTCCGTAGGGAACCGAAATGAGAAACAGTACTCGACGATGTGGTTGGAAACTTAAAAAAAAGTAAAATCAATCGTCGACTTTTCGTAGCGGTTTTTTTTCCTGTTGAACTAAACACGTAAAAAATGGTGGCGTTTAGTTTGTGCCAGTACTTGTCGGATGTACACAAAAAGTAGTGCTGCATAAACAAACCTCTTTGCGCTCCCTAAAGAATCCAACGGTGGTGGTGGGCAGCAGCAGACAACGGTGAGGTTCTGCCTGCCCCGTTCCATGCAGAACCTCAGCGGTACGAGCGAACTTAGAACCACGGACCGTGTGACTTTTACTGCCCTATTATTTAGACGTCCTCCTCCCTACACTCTTCCCGTGCTGCTGTGTAAATAGGCAGTTCCCCGGTTCTTCCTCTACAGAACCAGGCGATGTTCCAGCCGGATGGACATTGTTAATTGTTCCACATCACTGATTTATTCTTTGACATTAACTTAATGAGTTTAATTGTGAGATGGTTTTGTTGTTGTTGTTGGGTTAAAAAAAAGTGAATACCAACAACATATTCGTTTAAAAACGCCACTTGTGAACATGTATTATTATTATTATTATTATTATTATTATTATTATTATTATTCATCAGATTCAAGTACAAATTATCCAAAATGTTACTTGAGTAAAAATACAGACTTATTGGCATTTAATGATAATTAAAACAACAAAAGTAAAAGTTTTAGGTTATTCTAGAAAACAAGAAATTAAAAAAACAAACTTTAATTTTTACTTTGTCCTTATTAATAGAGATAATTGTTATCACTTGATATTTCTACTTTTATTTTTTATTTATTTATGAATACGTATAGGGATTCACTGGTATGAGCACATTAATTGCCAACATTTTAGAATGGCACATTTTAGTAGCATATATGACATTATTGAATCATAATTATCAGACATAATTACTTTTTATTCTGCTGGATAATTTAACCCATAATATTACACCATCATTTATTTAATGTATGTTTAATTAAATTATATTATTTATAATCCAAATCTGCAAAGTGACTAAAGCTTTAAAAGAAAAATGTAGGCTAATAGTGAAATATTCAAGCACAAGTTCCTCAAAAATGGACTTAAGTAAATTACTCTTACTTTACATTTCTCCACTGGGCCTTTCATCGCGTGGTATTTTCGATGCTGATGTAATGTAAATCCAAACAAAATAACTTTATTGCAAGATAGCGTTACAGATCTTCTTTTCTGATTCAAATTGAATTCAAACTGTATGCAGAGAAAGAAACAAGATGCAAAGTGATTTTGTGTATTTCTGGAGACATAAATATATAAATAAATAAATAAATAAAACTGCTATATTGCATTTTAAAGAAGTCATCTGACGTATATGTTTCATTGTTTTGCATTGAGAGAGGATACATCTGTCTAAATAAAGGATCAGAGCTTGCCTACCCATCATTACCACTGAGGTGCTCTTGAGCAAGGCATTTCCTTTTTCATTTCCCCAGCTCCTCCAGTGTACCTGCACATTGGACAATAGATTCAAAATCCATCATCATGACTGAATGCAAATACTCATCTTGTTCTCTGTCTGATGTTTCCATATGTATGTATGTGTGTGTGTATACATATATATATATATATATATATATATATATATATATATATATATATATATATATATATACAGTATATATATATATATATATATATATATATATATATATATATATATATATATATATATATATATGTATAGCACTACGCCCACGTGACACCTGCAGCACAGTCATTTACATACAGTCTTGTACTTCAACTAAGTGCATGATCTGAAGTATGAACAGCTGTGACTAATTTCACAAATGTTTTTATTTTATTAATTGACAATTTCCAATAAAATTACAATCAATATCTCCTCTCAAATCTGTGGCTTCCTCAGCAGGATGAATGGCCATAAGTTTCACAGAGAGGAAAGAAAATAGACCAAAGAATGACTGGACACAGTAACAGGGATACCGGCAACCACATTGAGTGATATCAGTACAGCATGAAACAAGATTGATCCTGCAACAATTATACAGTCATCACAATATGTTGCATCAGATCAAAAGTTATGACTAAGCAAACCTCACAAAATATGTTTTAAGAACAAACCTAAAACTACCGATATTTTTATTGTTGTTTTGCCATTTTCCGTTCTCTTTGGGTGTCTCCTGACGTGTGATATATTTTTAAATGATAAAAAGAAATGATAAAAAATGCAATATGAAATTCTACTGTAAAACAACCTGTGGACACGTCAGGTAAAACACAATGGATGTGATTGTTCCAGCAAGGCAGACTAAAACTCAGCCGAGGAAACTTCAGCATCCTGGAGCGTTGCCCAGAAAGCAGCTACAGAAGCTTGAACTCGGTGGGCGTATAAATTCGCCTTTTTCTTTGCAGTAGCCCGCTCTTCAGAAAAGCCTTACAACGTGTGGGTGGCTGCATCACCTTCTGCATGTGTGAGGAAGCCAGTTACCATGGAAACCACCTAAATACCTCTGACCTTCCCCACTCTGTTAGTGATGAAGGTGTGAGCCGAGCTGGAAGTCTGCCCAGTCAGGGTTTTTTTTTTTTTTTTTCCAACATTCATCCGTACACTGCAAATAATGTGTGACGAAGCAGGTGGGAGCATTATCATCACTTCAGGTAACATCATCGTTAAAAACGGGTCAGAAATGCATAGTTTCTATTTTTGTCCTCAAGTCTCATAATGTCCTCAAACAGCTGTTCACTCTGGTTTTAATTTGTATGTTGAATATTTTGTTTTTTTGGGCTTGTTGGTCCAACAAAACGAGCACTTTGGTCAACTGTGGTTGTTTTTAAATGTGCTGCACAAAGAACCTTTGACTTGACTCGAGTTTGAAAACAAACTGAAGGAGAAATCCTCTGAACAGGTTTGTAAATGGCAAGTTTTAGATCATTCCCTAATCCAGAAAACACTAAGAAAAACATTCATTAATCAACAAAAACGCTTGTGAAACTGCCATATTATGAGAGATCATTGTAATCACTTGATATGTCTGCTTTTATTTTTTATTTATTAATGACTATTTAAAGGGATTCATTGGCATGAGCACATTACTCATATATCACTGTATAAATACTGACATTAATATACTGTACAAATGTACAATGTGCATTATTTATCTTATAGAATATGATGTTTTATTATAAATTAATCTACCTAACAGTTTATACAAGTGCAGCTGAAATGATTAGTCGATTTATTATTAAGTCGATTAACAGAAAATTAATTGGCAAATAGTTCAATTTAATCATTTAAAAACAACGCATAATTTGCTCCTTTCATTTTGTATAATATTAATAATGTTAATCATTAGTAGACCTATTAGTCATAATGTTGAGGATCTGACTTGGTTTGACAAAACAAACACTGTGGAGTGACACACTAATATCTCACTAATTCTATTTACTGTTTACAAACCAAACAATCCATCCATTAATGGAGTAACAATAATCAGCAGAATAATCCATAATAAAATAATAATCATTATTACTTTCCTTCAAACAGTAAAACAGTTCAATCTAACTTATACAGACAGTAATGCATGAGTAATAATCATTTATAATAATCTAGTGATATAACAGTTACAGTGATATTATTTTGCTTTAAGAAGATGTTTTAAATTATATTTAGACCTACAGACTTTGAACATTAATACGTGACTTCTAACAGCGTATTTTTACGGTATGATAGCAATACTTTTACTATTATAAAATATATGAATACTTTCAACAACTACTGGAACAAAACCTCGCAAATATAACGATGTAAAAGTTATTTTATTGCCATGTTTCTATTAGAGCGTTGTTTTCTATGTTTACGTAATTACGTCACCCCTACGTGCCTACGCGGCGCGCACGTCAGAGGTCGGAGTTGAACGCCTGAAGGAGGAGGGCTCGTGCTTGGAAAGGTTCGCGGGAAACGTCCCAAAACAAATCGGTTCTGTTGGACACGCGAGCGAACCTCGGCCACAGCGTGAACTGATCTATCAAGTCAAACTAATCGATTTGATCGATAGGAGCGACTTCTTCAAACTCGGGACTTCGGCGTCTAAATGTTACCGTGAAACCGAGCGAGCTACGAACATTAGCTAGTTAAGTCAGGTAGCTCCGGGCTAGCGCCACAGTGCTAAGCTGCTAGAGGTAACGGTTATCCGCGACCGGCGGTAACGGACAGTCGGCGGCGGGTTGAAGGACTCGGTAACCGGCGAGAGAAATGGCGGAAAGACCCGAAGACCTAAACCTGCCCAACGCGGTCATCACCCGCATCATCAAGGAGGCGGTGAGTGTACACGAGTTACCCGAGTCTTCACTCAAGTTAAAGTACTCCATTTATAATCATACTCAAGTAAAAGTACTCCATTTATATTAATACTCAAGTAAAAGTACTCCATTTATAATAATACTCAAGTAAAGTACTCCATTTATAATCATACTCAAGTAAAAGTACTCCATTTATAATAATACTCAAGTAAAAGTACTCCATTTATAATCATACTCAATTAAAGTACTCCAGTTATCGTCATACTCAAGTAAAAGTATTTCATTTATAATCATACTCAAGTATAGTACTCCATTTATAATAATACTCAAGTAAAAGTCTTCCATTTATAATAATACTCAAGTAAAAGTACTCCATTTATAATAATTCTCAAGTAAAGTACTCCATTTATAATAATACTCAAGTAAAAGTACTCCATTTATAATCACACTCAAGTAAAGTACTCCATTTATAATAATACTCAAGTAAAAGTACTCCATTTATAATAATACTCAAGTAAAGTACTCCATTTATAATAATACTCAAGTAAAAGTACTCCATTTATAATCATACTCAATTAAAGTACTCCAGTTATCGTCATACTCAAGTAAAAGTACTTCATTTATAATCATACTCAAGTATAGTACTCCATTTATAATAATACTCAATTAAAGTACTCCAGTTATCGTCATACTCAAGTAAAAGTACTTCATTTATAATCATACTCAAGTATAGTACTCCATTTATAATAATACTCAAGTAAAAGTCTTCCATTTATAATAATACTCAAGTAAAAGTACTCCATTTATAATCACACTCAAGTAAAAACATTCCAGTTATAATCATACTCATGTAAAATACTGTTACAAGTAAAAGTACTGCAATCAAATGTTTGCTTCAGTGAAAGTATTATCACAAAATGTACTCGGTAAGTACTAGGTAACAGTCTCCTGTGGCCACTTGTTGAACAAGCATCTACTATATGCCTTTAATGTAAACAAGTATTCAGATATTTTGCAAAAGTAGTAATATTACAGTGTAGAAATACTCTGTTACAAGTCATGCGTTCAAAAGTTAAAGTATGAGCATGAAAAGTAAAAGTACTCATTATACATTATGGCCCATTTTGCTTCATTATATTTTAATATTGGATTGTAATTATTGATTAATTAATGTGTTCATCACTTTAGGCAAAGGTGTAGTTCAATGTAATTGATATATACTGCTGGGTATCTTATTTTATCAAACTTCATATTTTACTACTTGATTACATTCTGCCTTCAAATTGCAGTAGAGTAGAAGTATAAAGTGATTTAAAAATGGAAATACTCAGTAAATGTACCGAGTACTGATGCAGAATGTTTCCACGCAGGAATTTGACGTTGTAGTTTATAATGAAAGCTGGAGGCGGGACCAGTCTGCTCCAGCATCAACACAGCGTCTGACACCCACATCATTCACTAATCGGGTCACGTCAAAATCCATATGCATATGGAATAATGCTGCAGATTCTCCCTCTGGCGTTGGCACGGCTGCAAATAAACTGGTTATCTGGGCTGGAGAGGTCGGGTGGAGGATGTGAGGCCAGAACCTCGGGAGAAAAAAGAAATCACAATAATACATAACAATGTACAATATATCTGCTTTAAAATAAAATGCCGGCACAGTTTGTGGAGTAACATGCTGATATTTAAGATTTCCTATAACATAAAAGATGCTCTAACACCTTAAATATTTCATATTTTTCAGTGAAAATGAACAGGATTTGCTCAAATTTACCAAAGCCAATAGGGAGGAAGTAAGCCATCATTTTAAAAAAGAGACCAAACTTCTTAATGTGATGTTCTGGTTTTGATGGAGGTTTTCTCAGGCCGTCTGTGTTGTTCTGTGATGAAGTGAATGTGTCCTGCAGGTCCGAGTTAACTCCTCCGCTCCGTTTGTTTTGCTCACAGCTCCCAGATGGGGTGAACGTGTCAAAGGAAGCCAGGAGAGCCATATCTCAGGCTGCCAGCGTGTTTGTGTTGTATGCAACGTCCTGGTGAGAACAATAACCCACTTGTATAAATCTTAACAGTCCAGGTTTGATTCACAAAATTCAGTCCAGCGTCAACACATTCCAAACTCTGGTCCATTTTATAACTAGACAGAGTGCTTTTGTTATCATATGTAAGGCCTGCATATTATTTGTGAAATGTTTCTGAATAAAAAGTACATTTTGTGGTTGTCCTGTTACAGTGCAAACAACTTTGCCATGAAAGCCAAGAGGAAAACTCTGAACGCAGGAGACGTCTTGGCTGCAATGGAAGAAATGGAGTTTGAGAGATTCATGGAGCCGCTCCGAGAAGCTCTGGAAGGTCAGTACGTCGGTTTTAAAGGAGTACCACGCAGAATACAAGTGTTTAACGAGCACTGACTTTGACCTGAATGTGAGTAAAGACGCAATTTCAAACACCTTGTTTCTTAATTTGAGGGGCCGTCCAGACGAAGCAAAACTAACTTTTTTTCTCCGTTTTGCCTTGGCGTCGTTTCAAGAAAATCCGCGTCCACACGAATCCACTGAAAACGACTCAGCGCGCTGTAGTACATATTCCAGGCCCTTATGTCTCTGCTACAAAAATGCAGAAGAAGAGACGGAGCTTGACCGGATGTTTGCCGTTGCTATGGCAACACGTGAGAGTTACGGCTTATCTCCGCCCGACCACCCGATCAATAAACACCCATAAGATGACAATTTGTCCCGTATAAATAAAACCAACAATAAGCACCAACAGCCGTCACCCTCAGGACCTTGACGAGGCGTTGTCATACGTTGGGATGGATTAATTAGACAAATAAATGCCTACATTCATGGGAAGTTAGCTAGCGGTTGTTTGTTAGCATCGTAATAAAGTAGCTTTTCCCCCGGAATATCGCCCCCCTCTCTCGGCTCCGTTTTTTTTTTCATACAGTGGCCCTGATACGCCGTCGTCCACACGAAAACGATCACGAAACGGAGGCGTGCCGTTTTTTTCTTTTCCACCCTGAGAGCTGGTTTCAAAAAAGTGCGTTTTTCACGCCGCGAAAACGCCGGATCCGTCTGGACGGCAGGGCGAAACGCACAAGACTTCTGCGTTTACTCACTGAAAACTTTTTGTGTGGACAGGCCCTTAATTTTACCCTTGAAGTAAAGGTGACAGCAGAGTGACTCGTTCCAAGCGTTTCTGTAAAAACCTAAATGCTTGTGTGATATTTGAGTTGGAGTTA
The DNA here is from genome assembly GCF_963514095.1 of Eutrigla gurnardus. NCBI lineage: Eukaryota > Metazoa > Chordata > Actinopteri > Perciformes > Triglidae > Eutrigla > Eutrigla gurnardus. Next base: position 32,930,813 of record NC_139915.1, read on the forward strand.
AATTATATCTTATAAAATTGCATGCAGACATTTAACAGCTCTGACTGTAAGATTTCTCTCGTGACTTTTACATGAAAGCAGCCGAGTTTACATCCAAATGTAGCGCACATTTTAAATGAATAACGCCCGTTTCCATCAATGCCTGTTAGGTGATTATTATGATTGGATGCATGGAGATAAACAGGCAGTAATTGTTGCTATTCTCTAGTTAAACCATTAAACTGCTGCAGAAGAAAAGCACCAAACGAGGTGACATCATGAAAAGAGACGGAAACGAGGCGTAACGTTTGCCTTCCTTTACAGTGTACAAGAAAGGCCAGAAAGGAAAGAAGGAGGTGTCCGAGCAGAAACGCAAAGACAAAGAGAAGAAGACGGACTCGGAGAACGATAAGAGCCGGGAGGAGGAAGAGGAGGAGGAGGAGCGCATGGAGGAGGAACCTGAAGCCGAGAACGACGCCGAGGAGGAGGAGGTGGAGAACTGAGGAAGCTGCGACCACACGGACGATGAAACGCACCGGCGAGGATCAACACAACCACATTCACCGCTCAGAGAGCCAAACTACCTACTCTTCCTCATCTTTGGGCCAGTCTTCTTCTCTTTGTACATATCTGTCACCTTTTCATACGAACACTTCCTGACCGTGAACGTTACACAGCGGCTGTTGTGAGGAGAAATTTAAATAAACAGACACCAAATCCGGCTAATCGGACTAACACACTTTGATAAATCAGTTTACCACCGGAGGGAGAACATAGTCTGACTTGTTTTCATTGTAGCACCGTTAATGAAATCAAATGAAGGAATACACGACGTTTAATTTAACAAAAAGAAGTTCTCAAACGTTAAAGTGAAATAGTTCCCGTCTGCACCCGGCACGGACATTCGTCTTGATGACCTGATCACAAGCGTCTCTAAGTTGGGTTCCACGTCACCACTTTATATGCAAGTAAATACGCCCAAATGCAACGTTTGATCGTATTTAGGCACGTTAACGCCGGGTGTATTTATTAGTAAACTGTAGATTTAATCTGAGAACTTGTTGCTCAAAGGAAACGAAGCCTGAATTTGATTCTATGAATGCTAGTTTTGAATTGAGCATCGGGGTGAGTGTTCTCTTTTTTTTACTTCCTGTGTACTTGCATGTACTATTTGATAAAATACTAGAAGCCAGTTTCAAGTGTGATTAATACTCAGAGGAAGCGATGGCTGTACCAGCAGACGTACATGTGTCCTTTTTGTTCCGTTTGCTGAGGATTTGAACCATTTATACTTTTGTAGAATTGTATATGACTGGCTGAGATTTTCAATAAATATTTTGTATAAAAAGAAAAAACTGAACTGATTCATGACTCACTGAAGATCCCTCACACCCGTGTTTTGTTGCTCTGATCCTTCAAAAGTTCCAAGCTACATGACTGATGCACCTTAATCTGAGTTATGCATTATGGGTAATGTAGGCATCAGGTTTTGACAACTAAAATGAGCCTCATCTCTAGTCTTCAAACAAGTGTACATCCTATCCATAAACTAAGTTATTTAAATCATTGAGATACATTAGAATTTATCTGATGACTATCATAGCTCAACAAAAAGGACTTAGTTTGTAAGTTACGATACCATAAATATGCCATTACAAGTCAAAGCAATGAAGCCAATTTGTGTTTTGTGCTGTGATGAGGTGTGACTTCCAAACTCTCACATCCATCAGGGATTGCCTCCACAGTTCTCAGATTAACTCTTAAAATTCTGCAATTTTACTGTGATTTTCTGAAATGCAGTACGTATAGAGATGGACAACATAGTCCAATATAAATACCTCAATTTCAATCTGGTTTAATACTTTACTAAATCATATTGCTAACTGATTATTTCATCTCGCGATACAAAACCAGTGTGTATTGTGTGAACAAGGATTTAAAAAGCACAAGAATATGTTTTTTCAAACATTTTATTAGCGTCGTTCATTTACTCAGTGGGACACTCGACTTTTCCACTGTTGATGTCATCGATGACATCATGAGGAGGACGACCATCGATTGTGCATCCGACAGACTGGGCGGTACCCAGGATCTCTTTGATGGTTCCTGAGGAGGAAAATAAAGATGATTATGGCGAACATCGACATCCCTCGTTTATAAGAGTTAACGGTATGGTTTGTTTTCACCGAGTTGTAAAACTACCTTCAAGGTCAAATAGTTTAAACTTATGACAAGTTTTTATTCGGATTGATTATTTGATGTTCCAGACTTTACGGCACAGAGTTGTCCATTGTTTTCGGGCAGACCTGTTTCCTAAAGCCGGGTCAATCTGAGCCTCCACTGGATTATACTCAGTCACTCTGACAGACGGGCATAGTGGCGGGAGGCTGATAGACAAAAGTCACAGAAAAACCTCTGATTTCTTACCAGAGAGCTCTCTGGCGATGGAGCGAGCCCTCATGGTGCGAGCAACTGTCACAATCTCGTCGAAAGTCACACTTCCACTGTGCTTGACTGGAGAAAGGGGGGGAAAAAAGTGTGAAATTCAGTCTATTTAAACTCATCTTGTTTAATTTCCTCCACAGAAGGCCACAGCTACTTACTGTTCTTGACCTTCTTCCTGTCACGAGGAGGCTCCTTCAGAGCCTTGATGATCAGCGCAGATGCAGAGGGAACCACACTGACCTACACAACAGAAACCACATCATCAAAATGGATATCCCCCCCCCCCTCTCTGCACAAAGCTGAAGTATAAAACGGGAGTGGATGACTGCGTACCACTGCCTGTCTGTTCTGGATGGTCAGCTTCACGGTGATCCTCAGGCCCTTCCAGTCACCGGTGGCCTTGGCAATGTCGTCACCAACTTTCTTGGGAGACTGATGAGAAAACCGAGGGGGAAACCTTGAATATGACTTCACTCACGACAAAGTAGGGGGTGAAACGGCTCACAAAACATGGTTCAGATCGTTGAATGTTAATTGTGACGGTGTTGTCAAAGTCAAAAACCGCCATAATTCACACCAATAATCATTTCACATAGTTATTAAACATCTCCTTCAAACCTGTATTCATGTATGTATGATACACGTTACAAGATTATATTCAAACAGATGACCGTGCTACGTGATTTCTCCTAAGATAAACATACATGTATATTTTTAGCAAACCACTCATTAACAGTAAGAACAGTTGACCTCCGCTTCACATGCTTGCCAAACATCTGGACCACGTTGGGGCCTCGGTTTGTGTTCCAGACTTTACGGCACAGAGTTGTCCATTGTTTTCGGGCAGACCTGTTTCCTAAAGCCGGGTCAATCTGAGCCTCCACTGGATTATACTCAGTCACTCTGACAGACGGGCATAGTGGCGGGAGGCTGACTTTTATAAGTTAATTCAACATTTTTAGAGTCACTCACCAGACCCAGAGGTCCGATTTTGGGGGCCAGTGCTGAGGTGGCTCCAACTTCTCCTCCTGTGCACCTCATGTACACTGCAAGATGGAAAACAGGGACACTGAGCACAACCTGAATGTACACGCCTGTGGGCCGCAGTTACACGTGGATTATTAGAAATTATATCTGGAATTTAACTCAAAACCCTGGATTTGGTGATTCGTCATCATTCACGTCAATAAATTGTCAATAACTACAAATATATTTAAAAACTGTAAAACAGATAAATGCCCGAACATGATTTATTTACACTAGCTAGCAGAAGCAGTTAGACAAACTAGCTAGCTCCAGTAGCTAGCTAAGCTAGCGCTGTTTCCACGTGGAATAGCACGTAAAGCTAGCCCGCCAAATAAACCACATTTCTAATCAAATTGGTTGACAAATCAAATACAAGGTGATACAAACATTTAAGCATGCATACAGTAAGCCTGAAAAATATTCCCCAGCTCTTCGTCGCGTTTCGTGCCCCGTTTCTTTACCGTTTTCTCTATTCCGTTCACAGGCCGGCAGACACGGAGGCAGCCGGCACGGAACGACTCCATCTTGGCTCTGAACAAGCGTCTGCTTTTTTTTTTTCTATTACCCAGGTGACACTGAAAACATACCGATCTTAACCTCGTTGGGGTCGAATTTGGGAGGCATGTTGCTGCTGTGTTGGTTGAGCTCGGCTCAGCTTGGTTGGTGAGGGTGTCGGATGAACCCGGACTCGGGACGACCGATTTACTGTTGCACCTTCACCGCTAAGTGGGAGAAAGAAAAGGCCGAGCTGCGGCCGCGGAGGGATTTATAGCTCCGCCGAGTCTCGCGAGAGGTTGGGAAACGCGTCAAATGACGTCGTTCCACTAAATGGGTGGGATAGATGGATAGAAGATGGATAGATGGATGGATGGATGGATAGATAGATAGATAGATAGATAGATAGATAGATAAAGATAATAAAATACAGTTCCAGCTCCCATTTGCATATCATTCATCATGACTTCAATTTGTGTAATTGTTGCACGATTAACAACACAATATAAACTTAAAACAATAAAACACAACCACAACAATATAGTGTACATACAGTAGTATTATAAAGCGATACTGCAAGGGTTTTTTTCTGTGGTGGAAAGTTTTTTTTTTTTTACTGTTTCCTGAACTCCGAGGAGACCGAAGTGCAGCATGTGGGGGCCGAGTGTATGAACGGATAATGGCCCTGAAGCTGGAGGATGATGTCATTATTGGAGCATCTGTAAATAAGTACATGTCCTCAAATACTGGACTTAAGAACACATTTAAGGTACTTTTACTTGACTGAAGCTTGGACAACAACACACACAGAGGGAGAGTGAGGTCATTCTCTGCTCAGGTAGACGTTACTCAACTATATCTTTACACAGATAATAGTTGTTTGCTTCTTTAGTGCTCTTAATGTCTTTTCAAAAACCATGACAATTCATTATTCTATGCAGAACTTTTACAGTGTACTATCAGTACTTTTACTTCAAGGATCTGTATAATACTTTCTCCACCACCGATATTTCTGCAGGTGTTTGTCAGCAGGCTGCCGTATCATCTCACCTGTTCCACAGTTTACATGTAAAACCAATGTTTTCCTGCTGGATTCCTGCAGGACTTTTCTTTTTTTCTTTTTTTTTTTGACTCAGAGCTGCTCGACAGGAATAGAAACAGAGCACAAGAGGGAGTAAGTGGGTGAGAAGCAGAGATCATCACTGCTGTTTAATATGCATCATGAAAATCTGTCAGAAGATAGTCAGAAATCCACAGCACGTATTATGAAAGGAAAGCTTTATCTGAATCGTCTGAAAACAACATTTAGACGTAAATGTCACATCTGAATAATCTTTTTTTTTTTGTATGACGTTAGTTTTTAAAGCTCTTTGAAAGCTTTTTTCTTCTTTAAATGCCCCTTTTTATGTTGGAAATAGATAAGACATGTTTTATGCTGAATATTTTTCATTTTTATTTCTGTTTACTTCCTCAGGAGAATGTGTCTCTTCATCTGGTGATCTTTTTGTTTGTGGAGTTAAATATATAAACGATAGACAATGAGGGAAGATGATACAGGATAAATAATGATTTACTGTGTTGTAGCTGACTATTTCTATTTCTAACCGTGGTAATAAACTAAATCGATGGCAGCAGAAATGGATCTGGGATATAATAATGATGAATGATTACTCTTACGCTGATTATGAAGTGTATTTTAATGTGTGAACAGACACCAGTTCAGTTAATGTCACGTTAAATCAACATGAGACACAAAGGACAATGCACTTACATTTCAACTGTCTTGTTTCTGTGTCCTTGTGTGTGTGTGTGTGTGTGTGTGTGTGTGTGTGTGTGTGTGTGTATGTGTGTGTGTGTGTGTGTGTGTGTGTGTGTGTGTGTGTGTAAATATGTGTCTGCACAGGCTAGTGTTGAGGATAATTGCGAGATTTTATATCTATTTTATATATATGCATGCATATTCTCACACACACACACACACACACACACACACACACACACACACACACACACACACACACACACACACACACACACACACACACACACACACAGCTAATTAGTTAAACTGGAGGGAATGATTTGATTTCAGCAGAGTTGCTCTGTCTCTCTCTCTCCGTCCCTTCCGCCTACTTGACCTTTTCCTCGTGTTTTCCAATCAGCGAGCTCTTCTGCTTCTTCTTCGCTCGACAATTTCCTCTATTGATTCTTCAAGTCGGGGGAATAAAGGCTAAATGCTAAACGCACAGCTCGTCTCTCTTGAATGGATTGAGGAGAAGAGGAGGGGGGGATTGGATTTGGATTCCTGTCCTTCGTGGTTCGTGAGTATTGATTAATAAGTACTTTGAAAGTTCATCAATAAAGCAGCTGGATTAGACAGACGAGGCAAACTTTAATCTTTGTTACCAAATAAATGTGGCAAAAAAAAGTATGAATGTTCCCTGTGAGATGTCGTGTTGGAAAACTTCAAGTAAGTATAAGAAAACGGAAATAGGATGTCAAGTAGGCTGGACTGGTGGTTTGATGCCGGTTGGAAGTGCGTTACCTTGGTAACCCTAACCAACCTGGTGAACGCCGCCCCCTAGCTCCTGTCAAACTGTACGTTGTTGCCATGGATGTGCTTAAAATCCAGAAAGGATTTAGCATTTTTGCACATCCAAGTCAATGGATTGTTTGAATCAACAGGTATGGCATATATATATATATATATATATATATATATATATATATATATATATATATATATATATATATATATATATATATATATATATATATATATATATATATATATATATATATAAAACCTATATAATCTGGTATGGAGGAAACAGTAAATTGAGAGTTTAAATGAGAGCTGCATTATCCTTTTTAAAACATTGTGTCCTAGTTCTAGTGAATCTCTGATGGCTCGATTTATCTCCGACAGCTTGGGGGTATTTCAATTCACTGTTGTCCTAGAACATGACCTGTATCCCATCATGCACCTCTCCTCCCCAAAGATAACGCTGTTGTCCAGAGCAGCGTTAACAGTAAAACCACATCTGATGCTCCGAACGAGGCTGCAGCTCCGTCAGGGATTTCCAAGGTCTGAATCTGTAATATCCGTACTCAGAGATAAAGAGAGATCATCTAGTTTGTTGCCCTCAGGATTTTGGACCATTATGTTGATTTGATGACCTCAGGTTGTCTGGGAAACAATTTTCTTTCACATACATGCAAACGCACATTTCTGGATGAGTTTGAGCTGATTATCCAACTCGCTGAAGAGAAGTTCTGCAGAAACGACTAAAAAGTTCAGCAACCTAATTCTTCATCCACACACTCTAATCACAGTGTATAAGCACGTTTGTATTTTCTGTAACCAGTGTAGCATTAAAGCATGGTGGAATTGAAAAAGTCCAGCAACTTAATGCTTCATCACTCTAATCACAGCGTAGGAAAGAGCACATCGCTATCACAAGACGAGCAATATCTTTGGTCTATTTTCTGTAACCAGTGTAGCATGAAAGCAGGGTGGAAGTGACAAGATACCTAGCGAACTGGCGTACAGCTGGCTATTTAGCTAATTTCCATCATGCTTTAGTGCGACACCTCTTCTTTTCATTGTGCTAATCCCGTTTCTAACATAAAATGCAGATGCTCAAATAAACTTTACTTACTTTGAATTGTGATTAATTGTGCTTCGTTACATTCAAAACAAACAGAGACCGAACAAGCCATAAATCAGATTTTTCTTTCGTTCTGGTTATTAGTGTGAACTTCAAACAAGGTTTAACAAGCTGTCTTCAGCAGGATGCGTTGGGCTTTTAAGACGGCGTCCATGGAGGATCTGCTGGGCAGCTTGTAAGCCGAGTCGGGGCGGCTCAGAGGGGCAGCTAGTCGATAACTGTAAAAGGACACTTGACCTATATAATTTGATTCCTTTCCGAGGGTTTCCTTCCTGTTACGCTCTGCAGACTCCGTGCCTTTCTTCCCTTTCATCATGAGAAACAGGAGCCGGCGACAAACGGTGAGAAACGAGGCACGAATCCTTCAATAAAAAAGGAGTTCACATTCAATGCAGACACGCTAATGAAATACAGGTCATTTGGAAAGTTTTGGTGAAGACCCGATTCGGGTTCTGGGGGTTAACCAACGAGTATTTGCCCTGACTTATCAGGTTTCCCCCTGGTGACTCGGCACAAATTGAGAGAGCCGAGCAATTCCCCAGGAGTTTGGTTTAATTTCTTGTGCCGGAGAGACTCCACTGAACCGTGTTATCCCCGCGGCACCGTCAGGAAATTAAGTCTCAAAAAGAGGCTTAAGGTTTCCGAACACAATGAAATGAAAGGCGGCAGCTGTGGTCCTTCAGACGGCGGCTCTGGAACGCCGGCGAATACGGAACAATGTTCCAAAATATGAGGCACGAAAACAAGGTCAATGGGGTTTTCTTATTAGCAGAGGAGATGCAGCCTGAGACCGTTTGTGATTGAAAGATCACGATGTGGGCCGTGAGGTGGAGGGTCGGGGATCAGGTCTCCCGTTTTCTACTATGCAACCCTCCGAACTTTAGTATACAAGTGTATATACAGTATATACACACACAGAATGTTATGGCAGCAGACAGACACAGTTTAGAGATAGCAGGCGAACATAGCGAATTATTTGGCGGTGGAGACCAAAAACAGAGCTAAAAGACAGTGAATATTGGATCTACATTCATCCAAGAGTCCTGCAGAAGGTTCATGTTGCTCTACATGTGGAAATGAGCAACTCCTCTGTTGCAACCCTTTAGACTGGGGGAGATAGAGGTCCAGCATAAGCTAAATAAATCAGATATTGCAGCAATTTCTCAGAAAAAAAAAACATTAAAAATCTTCAAAATCCATCACAACTGCACAAAACTCCATCTGCTGATGAAAGCTCCAGAATAGCTACTAAAGGGACCTTTACGTGACATTAATCAGGAATGAAATCTGAAGCTCCGCATTCAGTTTGTAGTACAAAAAGTTAACGTAAGGCTCCTCAGCATGCTGCTGAAGCCCTGTGGCGTCCCAGCATGCTCTCTGGTTTCCCCTCCGCCTCCCTCCTGCTTGTGGATTATCGTGTAATCCCTGACAATCATCAACCCGGGAGGTCAGAGGTCGCGTTATTACAACATCGCTCTCGTTCTGCTGTAGATTAACGGTATTGTACCGGTTGGTCTGGGTTAAAGAGGAAAACACGGTTCTTTGATGATCGTTCTCCTCTGAGCTCAAATGCACTTCAGTGCATTCGGCAGTCAGTGAACGCATCACCGTTCATATAAATACTCCAGAATGTGTGTGCCATTAAGTGTATGTCTCACCACTCAAATGCATGGCAGTCAGTGAACACATCACTGCTCAAATGCATGTCGGTCTTTGAATGCATCACAGGTCAAATGCATGTCAGTCAGTGAACGCATCACCACTCAAATGCACATCGCTGTGATTATTCAAATAAGACACACAGTGGCCACATGTAAAAAAACACAACCGGGTAGTAAAGTTGTGTGTAATCCAATCTCTCCGTGCTACAAAATACAAACAGGAAATAAATCCTCCGAAGGAGAATCCCACCAGAGATTTATTCATCAGAGTGAGGACATCACTGCACAGCGGCTGTTGTTACCGGTTATTAGATCTGCACTGAGACGACCACCTGCTTCTTGTAAAGCAGCAATGCAAATCATGTATGACATAATAGTGTGTGTGTGTGTGTGTGTGTGTGTGTGTGTGTGCGTGTGTTATCTTGGATAAGTTTTTATTAATCCTCTCTGTGTTTGGACGTCTGGTTTCAGCTGCATTAAAAACATCTAATAAAATAACACAGATTTAACACAAATAAGCCTTTTGATTTGAAAATCCCCCCGAGCCCAGAGATAAAAAAAGTATGTTATTTAAAACAAATTAATCAATTAATTTCCCTTCATTTCCTGAATCAACTCACTTTAATGCAGTTTGTTCCCAGCGAGTAGCCATTATGCAGAATGACCTGATTCAGAAAAATAATTATTAGAATATTGGATTATAATCATTGATGCATCACTTTAACGTTGCAGCTGCTAAATGTGGAGTTTAATTGAATTTATGTATGTTTTCTGATTATAAGCTGTTAAATTCCCCTCCTGGGGATCAATGCATTCCTTTTGGATACAATAATATGATAATATATTTGTTGATTATACTTTACATTAATAATCCGACTGTGGGAAGTAACTCAAGGTATCAAATATATGTAGTAAAAAAAAGTAGAAAGCAGCACTGAATGGAAGTACTCGAGTCAAGTACTTGAGTAAATGTACTTTGTTACTTTCCAACACAATTTTAAAAAAATATTAATTTTAACAACGTGTTAATTTGTCCCTGTCACATCTGTGACCCCCTCCAAATTAAAAGACACAATCTGTTGATCGTCACTGCCCTTCAAAATAAAACATTCAATGGATTTCTGATCAGCAGAACAACATCACAAACTAAAAGTGATCAATACGATCACGTGACTATTTGGGGGGGAATTCTTGCTTAAAGGGAGACGTGAAACTTTGATTACTCATTAACAGACTGTTTCTGTAGTACAAGTTGTGTGTATTTAAATATGTAAATGAGGCATCATTTGATACATTCTAGTGAATTTGGGAGATATTTATCCTTAAATGTGTGTTTGGATGTTTTCTTCACCACAATGATGTTTCTCTTTTAATTTGAAGGTGAAGCAAACTGAAAGGTATTGATGAAGGTGGATCCCTGGGGGACCTTCAGGGACCTCCTGAGACCTTCAGGGACCTTCAGGGACCTTCAGGAAGGATCCGGATTGTTTGGTAACATCTGTTTGGCTTTGTGAAAAGCCGGACGGCTCGTTGTCTTTGCTTTCAGCGCCGCCCTGAATAATTGAAGGAGGAGAGCAGACGACGTGTTTCCAATAATAAAGTGTCCTCGAGTATAAAATACAAGAGGCTCAGCTACGTCTATGCCCTTCTAAGTACTTGTACTCAAACACTGTACTGAGGTATAAAGTAGATGAAGTATATTTCATTCAATACATTTATTTGCTACAATTGTTACGTTGTGGATTAAGATTTTACATTTAAAAACTGTTATAATGATAAGATATGAAGTAGTATTACATGGTGGTACTACTACTTGAGTACTATTACATGGTGCGACTACGACCTTTACTCAGGCTAAGTAGAAGAGTATTTCTACCACCATATTCTGAGTAGTTTTTACCATTACTGAAGTAGTATTAGACAGTGGAACTGATACTTTTACCCAGGCTGAGTAGAAGAGTACTTCTTCCCCCACATTTGATGTGACTTTTACTATTACTGGATTATTAGTACACAGTGGAACCGTTTCCTTTACTCAGGCTAAGTAGAAGATTACTTCTTCCACCGTATTATGAGTAACCTTGGAGTATTATTACATGGTAGTACTACTACCCACATTTAGACTAAGTAAAATATCTACTTCTTCTGAGTGACTTTTCATACTACTGAAGTATTATTACACTGTGGTACTGACACTTTTACTTTAAGTAAAGAGCTGAATACTTATTTCACCACATTGTGAGTGACTTTTACCACTACTGGAGTATTATTACTGACACTTTTACTTTAAATAATATCTGAGTACATAATATTGTGAATGACATTTACTCATAATGAAGTATTATTTCACCAAGGAACTGTTACCTTTACTCAGACTAAGTGGAAGAGTACTTCTTCCACCACATTGTACGTGACTTTTACTCTTGTACACACAGTGGTACTGCCATCTTTACTCAGTAAAACATCTCGCAAGTACTTCCTCTGACAGGCTGAGATGAATGAACGTCGTTTTTTACAGTGGAGAGCTGGAGGGAGGTGGAGGAGAGGGAGGCGGGGGGACGAGGAGGAGGAGGAGGAGGAGGAGAGGAGGAGGAGGAGGAGGACGGTCCTGCTGTCAAACACAGATGAGAAACACAGCAGCAGGTTTCTGGAGGGCACCGTCGTTAGGTAATCGGGTTTATTGTGCGCGCGGACGCAGAAATCATCCGAACGTAATTTAATCCGACTCCAGATCTGCCGGAGAGGCGACGCGCGCAGACCGGCGACGCTGAGCAGACACCCGGGCAACGCCGCCAACTTCAGAGCGGATCTATAAACTGTGATAATAACCTGTGCGCGTGTCAGCCTTATTATTATAATTATTATAATGGTGATTACGATAACAAGAAGAAGAAGACATTAGAAGTATGGATTAATCGCGGAGCTGCCTCCTAATTATAGCAACAGATGGAAAATGCTCGGGACGAATAACAAGCACACCTGCGTCCTCTGAGGTGAGTGCATGTTTTATCTGAACTTTATTTATAACACAACGCAGCGACATCATCATTTATGGTTCCAATTATGCCAAACACGAAGACTGTTTGCATTGGATCCGTTCAGATCAATAACAGACGCTTTCCGGGACATTTTCTTCCCTTTTTTAATAATATTAATGTGTCATTTGTATTAATGTTATGGTAATAGAAAACATTGTGAAGGTGCCACGCCATTACTCACTTTTTACATTTTTATTTTATTTTTACAAACCAATCGATGAATGAAGAAAATAATCAGCGTGATTGATCCATAACCGGAAACAATCATTAGTTCACAAACAGCTCCATGTCGACAAACAACATCAGTGAAATCCTGCTTTTACATGAATACTTTAATATTTAAATGGCATAACAGACAGAGAGGACATTTACTTTTCCTGATTTACTTTTACTTGTAGTACTTTTACTTGTCACAAAGTATCTTCATAGTGTGATATTATATCCGTCTTCTAGATAATATAAAGGTTTAAAAGTCTGTTTGGGCTCAGATTATTATTTGGTCATATATTTTGAAACCTAAACTGTTTAATGTGACAACTGGAAGATGATTTTTGCTTATTTATATTTTACTTCTTATGGAAATCTTTTACATTTAAGTACATATTGCAAAATGTACTTAAAGCATCAAACGTAGTAGTATTCAGGCAGCAGAGCGGCCTCTTTCAGAGTGTTATTGTATTAGATAATGTAAATGTGTATAGAAGTAACAGTGTAGCTGGAGTATAAAGTACAATATTTACCTCAAAATGCAGTGGAGTAGAAATAAAATACTCAAGCAAAAATACTTTAAAAACGTTCTCAAACACAGTACTTGAGTGAGTGTAGTTCATTCCCACCTGCTGGAGAAAACAATGTTAAAATGACATATTTTTACATTCATTCAGTGTTGTAATAACTTCAGTAATACAGTTGCAAAGTTGACGATGGTGAAATCCACATAGCAATGAAATGAAAAAATAATGTCTTCACATATGAAAAATGTTCAACATTGCACTTTTATCAGTATCTGATTCTAAAAAGAAACACTTTACAATCAGTCAAATAGAGGCAAAGAATATATGAATGACTCCGTTTGCTTGCAGATCAAATTAAAGAGATTTTTCACCAAGAACAATAACGGAGATTTAAAAGACAAGTCCAGCTATGTAGATTGTTTTTCCAGACGTCCTTCTCGGAGGTTTCTGGCAACACCTCAACACAATAGGTGTTAATAGAATTCAGTTTGCGGTGCTCACAGTGTTTGAATATTACATTTGAAACATTCAACAGCAACATCACGTTCTGGGCCCTGATATCTGATGAGAAGAGCTGGAACCTGGAGCAGGGTTCGGTACGGATGATCGGATCTACTTTCAAGTCAATTAGGTGGCATTTTTAGAAAATCTCTAATTCAAAAAATGTGTAAATGTAAATTATGCTTCTAGTTACAGAAGCTACTTCACCTTTGTCGGCTGTTCGGCCTCAGACGTCGTGACCTCTGTGGTTCATTCACACCACGATGTCACACCAAACCTGTTGAGAGTTTTTAAGATCACTCAGCATTGTTCACAATGTCACACGAATCGAGGCGTGAATTGGTGTGAAGGACACTCGGAAGGGTGTCAGGACGAAAAGTGAGGGGCTAACAAGATTTCTTTCTGTTTTGTTGTTGAGGAATTACAAAATAACATTGAACGTAATGTGGCAGCCCAAAAAGTATTTTCCACATAGACACCCTTTATAAAAGAGATTTCTGTAAAAGGTTATGTTAAATTCCAAAAAACGTAAAAAATGACTATGATTATGATTTATTCAGAATTTTAAATCACAAAAGGTGTGCTGTAAACTGTTTTGGCCAACAATGAAGACTTCTATTTTGTCCTGAATGAGCTGACTCTGGATCAGCTATCAATAGTTGGGTGTCATCTGCATAGTAGGAAGGTCAATGAATGATGACCACTACTGTTATCATACTGAAAAGTAGGGGACCCAGGATAGAGCCTTGAGGTGCTGCATATGAAATGTTGGTTTCTGAGGCTTGAAACTGGGATGAAATGTTAGCATCATGAGAGACTCACAAGGACTTGATGTACAAAAAACTGACTTTTTATTTTAATTTACAGCTTCTGAGGATCCTCCTTCTAACCTCCCATCACCTGGACTAACAAACACCTCCACCATCCCGTCGCACATTCTGAAGCCAGCATGCCCATCATCAGCAATGCCAACCACGACTTCAGCACCTACTCCATCAGCAGCGACGACAGCAGCCTCGATCGCTTCTTCACCGAGATCCCGGAGACCGAGACCATCAAGGGCGTCTACTTCCAGCGCGCCCAGCTGCTCCGCGACCCCAAGGCTTCGTACGTCGTCGACCACACGCTGCAGGTTCTTATCAATGTCGGGGGCAACCGCTACACCTTCCCCTGGAGCACCTTGGAGCAGTTCCCTCAGAGTCGCCTGGGACGCCTGCGTTTCTGCACCACCCCCGAGGAGATCGCGCGACTCTGCGACGACTACGACGAGACGTGCCGGGAGTACTTCTTCGACCGGAACCCGACGGCCTTCAGGGTCATCCTCAACTTCTTGGCGGCGGGGAAGCTGCGTCTGCTCCGGGAACTGTGCGCCGTGTCGCTGCACGACGAGCTTGACTACTGGGGCGTGGACGCGGGACACATGGAGCGGTGTTGCCGCCGCCGCATGAACACCCGCGTGGAGGACGTGGCCGAGCGAGAGCGCAAGGAAGAGGAGTGGAGGAAGAAGAGGGTGATGCTGAAGAAGGTCCCCACGGAGACGAAAAAGGGCTTTCACAAACTGACGTGGATTTTGCGGGAGGTGGTGGAAAACCCTCAGTCGGGGTTGGCTGGGAAGATGTTCGCCTGCCTCTCGGTGGTCATGGTGCTGGTGACCGTCATCAGCCTGTGCATCAGCACCATGCCGGACCTCAGAGACGAAGAGACCAGGGTGCGTATGACGCCGACGAAAACATCCTGCATCCATCATAATATGTGCTAATTATATTTTGATCCAGAAAATTATGATTGAATCTTCATGGTGCACAAGTAAGCAAGGAAGTAAGCATTGGCCGACAGACAGGCCGTCCAATTATTTTCTCCGGCCCGACTCTTTTGATTGGACGAGGTTTTTACATTCCTGCGACAGCCACGGATGATGTTTTACAATTTTTCAGAGCATTTAATTTATTTATTGCTATCAGTATGTTCCGATGATTTAAAGTAATGTGTTTCTGAATAGACTGACCTACTCAACCTTTAAGCCCATTGTTTTCATTGTCCCACGTGCGTTTACATTCACTCCATAGGCTCTCATCAGCATCATTTTCAGCAAAAAAAAAAAAGAGGTGGTGAAGAAAGTGGAGCATTTAGCAGCTGAAGAGCTGGAGGAAATGAAAAGCGAAGGAGAGGGTGAATGAAACTATCCTCTACGACTCATTTAATCATTGTTATTTTTTCATTTCCCATGCGTGGGGTCAATAAATTGCACTTTTTTTTTGTCTTAACAGCATTTTTAAGAAAGCCCCATGAAGCACAATGGACAGTAAATGATCAAAGGCAATAATTACATGAAAGCTGGCTTCTATAAAATACAATTAATACATGAACCAATAATTAAACATGGTCAAAGTAAATATGTCAACGAAACTGTAAAGCTTAAAAGGTATAATATGAAAAATGAAAATATAATGATTATATATATATATATATATATAAAAATATAGTGACTGTATAATATGAAAAAAACACCCTCACCCTCAGTCTGTCATTTATGATTTTCTCCTCATGTTTCTATGTTCTCGTCTCTGGCCGGCAGCCATTACCGGCCGCGTTGCCCCCCACGCATGCGAAGGCACGCGTCGAAGAGGAAGCCAAGAAAGTGGAGGCAAAAACATCGTAAATATAGCGAGGCCAAACGCCAAGGGGCCAACGCTCGGTGGCTACACTTGACCCCGATGGCGACGGCGGCCGAGACTAGGAGGCGAACTCTGAATGTTGCTACAAACTCTTGAAACTGCTTTTTGCCAACGTACTTTTGAATCATAGATTTCTGCTGTCGCCTGAGTCGACGAAGCAGACGGGCTGTAGAAGTGATTGTATAACTAACTGTCAGCGTAAAGAGCCCGGTGATTATGTCTCTAAAGCCGGAGACGCCGGATTGATTCCTCCCTGATGTATGTGCAATCAAACGCACTAATCAAGACACAAGAAAATCAGAGCGCCGACGTTGTTTTGTTTTTTATTCATGATGTTTTTGTGTGATTGACGACAGCTGGACCGAACAAATATCTGCCTGTTTTTGTTTCCACAGCAAAGCCAAGAATCCTTTTAATTTTTTGGAAAGCAGTCGTGTTTTTTATTTGAGCGTGGAGTTTGGCAGACATAGTTGAATGTTGGCCGCCCCGGTTTGTCTTCGCTTTGACAGGAAAATAACAGCAATGGAGATGAAAAGAGACGGAGCTGAATGTTGGCTCGTCGGAGAAAGAACATTTGTAATGATAATTCATGAACCGATGAAACGAGAGTAGATTAAAGCAGTTTTTTTTTTTGTCTACAACCATTTAAATAACGATATCAGATTTTAGCTAATGACTGCCGGATCAATGTCCCAGTGGCTCGTATCTATGTAAGGGAAACCCTCAAAAACGAGTAATTTGACTACATAATGCTTAGTAAGTGCTACATAATGAAACAACGAGGATATAAAGAGCATTTAAATGTATTTAACAACAAAATATAAGCTCAGACTGAGTTTCATAATGAGTTACTAACGAACACAAACGGCTTCACGGATTCATCAATACACAGCAAAGTGATGCTGCTGATAGATTCTAACTCAGATAAAGGATCAATGAATCAGGCAGACTAACGGATCCACGTAAACATCCCCTCTCGTCTGCCGCCCCTCCATGTCGTGTCTGTCTACATCCTCAACGACGTTGGTTGGTTTAATGCTGCAGGTGTCCGTTAGCCACGGCATGCTAACATTCGCAGTTTGGATCAGAACTTCCTTTTGTTCTCGTATTTACTATTTTTGTTGTTGGAAACTGCAAAAAAGTAACAAGGCCAAGAAGTGAAGCCGGTGCTAAAGTGCCTTCAACTTGCATTCTCTATACTGGCCAGCAGGTGGCGACTCCTCTGGTTGCAAAAATAAGTCAGATTGTATAGAAGTCTTTTTGTGTCCTCCTCCCACAAATTCAATATGCCCAGTGTGACCTCATCAATAAATAAACACCTGTTCGCGATCGAGGCCTGTGAGTGAATCAGCGTCAAATCACATCTATAAAAACAGTAACTTTGACATCATAAAACAATTATTTCACCACGTTGACATATTTTGTCCAAAATACCGTCTGCTAGTCATCAGATGCCAATGCTGAAGTGCCTCAAAACTGTCATTCTCTCTGCTGGCCACCAGGGGGCGACTCCTCTCTGATTGTATAGAAGTCTTCTTCAATCCAACATGATGTTCATTTAGTACATTATGGTCCATTTAGAGTCAAATTGGAAACAAAAAAATGTGATTGACAGGTTGCTAGCACCGGGTTTGTCCGTGTTTTCCAGTCTATGCTTGAATGCTAATGCTAATGCTAAGCTGTGATTAATCTCTGTTTGGGGCATGAGGGTTAGTGAAAGTTTAATACCCTTTAAAATGGAAAGGGAAGCAGCCAACTGCAATATTACATTATACGGTTGATTAAATGTTCTTGTTATTATGTTCCACCAGCTTTTCTAAAGCTGCCTGGACGCAGAGACATTAGCTTTAGAAGCTAACGGACAGATATAGTATATAAAGTAAAATATTATGTATATTGCTAACAACATGATTTCAAGTAGAAAGTTCAGCCTCATTTCCTGATTATTTACTTTCCTCACAAATAACTAATTTCTAGGAGTTGTAATTCCCTTTGGTAACACACTGAGCCCAACTCTAGATGCGTATTGATTTTAACGCTCGATGAGGCCCTCCGGCAGCAAACACACGATTATGTGCAGCTAGAAAAGTGTTGCAGAAGGTTATATTTGAGTGTTTGTGATGAGCCTTCCTCATTAGACGGACTCATTCAGTCGGCTTCCAAAGCACCGAAATGGAAATAGATTTTTTCTTCTCCCCCTCTCACTTTAATGACAACATTACAACACACATTTACGTCTTTTTAACATTTAGCAAAGAAATGTTGTGTCTGAAGTAAAATCAATTGAAATCTTTTACTTGGCAGACGCAAAGTAAAACATTTAATTGGGCTAAAATTAACAATACAATACCGTGTGGTGGGTAAGTGGCTTTTTAAGATGTCCTGTTTTTCTTGTCTGTTGATGAAAAAAAAAAAGGTTTATGGATTTGCTGTTTTAAAAAAAAATCTGTTGTAACTAAAGTGTGTTGTTCTCAAAGGCACAAATATACAGCATAATGCATTTAAATGAAAAACAAGAACAAAAAAATATTTGATCTTTAATTGAGATGATTTTGCAAAGAGACGGATTTAAAAAAAAAATAATGCAGCAGTGATGCAGCAAAATATAAAGCCTATGGTTTAATTTATGAGTCCTACAATAGTTATATAAAGAGTACAAATGTGATTTCACAATCTTCAATTAATACTCCTTTAAAAAATAACATACCCTTTTATTATATTTGTATCTGGATTTCCATCCATCCATTGTCTACCGCTTATCCTGTATTCAGGGTCGCGGGGGGGCTGGAGCCGATCCCAGCTATCATTGGGCGAAGGCAGGGTACACCCTGGACAGGACGCCAGTCTATCGCAGGGCCAACATGTAGAGACAAACAACCATTCACGCTCACATTCACACCTACGGGCAATTTAGAGTCATCAATGAACCTATCCCCATCCTGCATGTCTTTGGACTGTGGGAGGAAGCCGGAGAACCCGGAGAGAACCCACGCTTACACGGGGAGAACATGCAAACTCCACACAGAAGGAACCCAGGCTGACCCGGGAATCGAACCCAGGACCCTCTTGCTGTGAGGCGAGAGTGCTACCCACTACACCACCGTGCAGCCTGTATCTGGATTTGATTTTTAAAATATATAGATATATATTTAATCATCAATCAATCTACCATTATGTGCTTAATGGGAATTTAACTAAAAAGAACATAAATTTGACATTAGTGTAGTCTCCAGAGGGTCCTACATTTCCCATAATGCAACCCAATAGTGTAATTGATCAAATCCAGTTTGTTTAGCAGGCATTTTATTTTCATTTTGAGGGGGGTCAAGGGGTCAAATGATTTTCTCGCCACTGAAGATGTTAACAGCTGTTTTAACGGGCCGAGTCGTGCGACCCACGACGGGTCACCTGACGTCGTCTCCTGGTCACATGGTCTCTGTCTCTGCAGGGCGAGTGCTCCCCGAAGTGCCAGAGCATGTTCGTGGTGGAGTCCATCTGCGTGGCCTGGTTCACGCTGGAGTTCGTGCTGCGCTTCTTCAACGCCCAGAGCAAGCTGGCCTTCGCCCGCGGGCCCCTCAACATCATCGACGCCATCGCCATCCTGCCGTTCTACGTGTCCCTGGTGGTGGACGTCAGGGACGGTTCACAGGAGGACGACGTCCTCATAGGCGCCGGCCGAGGCTACCTGGACAAGCTGAGCCTGATCCTGCGGCTGCTGCGGGCCCTGCGGATCCTGTACGTGATGCGGCTGGCCCGCCACTCGCTGGGCCTGCAGACGCTGGGGCTGACCATGCAGCGCAGCATGCGGGAGTTCGGCCTGCTGCTGCTGTTCGTCTGCGTGGCCGTGACCCTCTTCTCGCCGCTGGTCCACCTGGCGGAGAGCGAGCTGGCGCCGTTCGCCGCCACGCACCCTCACCACAGCTTCAGCAGCATCCCGGCCTCCTACTGGTGGGCCATCATCTCCATGACAACGGTGGGATACGGCGACATGGTGCCGCGCAGCATCCCCGGGCAGATAGTGGCGCTCACCAGCATCCTGAGCGGCATCCTCATCATGGCGTTCCCCGCCACCTCCATCTTCCACACCTTCTCCCGCTCCTACCAGGAGCTGAAGCTGGAGTACGAGCAGCTGTGGAAGGAGGAGCGAGGCAAGGAGCGGGCCGCCGGCGCCGAGGAGAGCTGGTCCAAAGCCGGCCTGGTGACTCTGCCCAAGGGAGACGACGACGGGCCGATTCCCGACGATGGCCAGCAAACAGAGCTGCCGGCGACCGCCTTCTAACCGGGAATCGAACGCTTTCATGGGTGATGATGTGTGAAAAACATCCTCTCTCCTATAGGACGAATATTATTATGGACAGTGTTTTACACTTTACCGTCTTGTCTGTTCTGGATTCATGCTTTAATATTACGCTTCCAACAAACTATCGAGTAGTAATCAGGTTATATTAAGCTTCTTTTTTTCATATCAGCAAATACATATTAAACCTTTACTGGAAGTAGAACTGAAACTCCTTGTTTTCTTGTGTGGAACAGAATTATAAAATATATAATGCAACTATCGTGCACAATTTTTCCATTTTTAAAGTACCGGGACGTTTCCCTGCATTGTTCAGAGACACATACGAGGCATCTAAGAGGACACTTTGTCATCTTTTATCTTCCATAGAGCATCTAAGAGGACACTTTGTCATCTTTTATCTTCCATAGAGCATCTAAGAGGACACTTTGTCATGTTTTATCTTCCATAGGGGCATCTAAGAGGACACTTTGTCATGTTTTATCTTCCATAGGGGCATCTAAGAGGACACTTTGTCATGTTTTATCTTCCACAGTGAATCCAAGAGGATACTTTAGCAGCTTTTGTCTTTTAAGGGCATCAGGCCTGGTCGGAAAAGTGCATTTTTATTTACCTACAGGTTTTATTTATTAGTGGTTAGCAAATAACAACAGAAACCAAAGATAATTGTCAAGTTTAATATGTATAATTGTTAAGAATTAATCTGGAGTTTCACCCACAACCTCTAAGGTCATCAGCCTCTAATCTCCCATTTCTACGATCACGAAAATGCTTGCTTGCCCCTCGGCTATTAAACTTTGTATTTACCTGCATTATCTGTATTTTACTGTATGTTCCACTCTCACACCTCATACTTCCATCAGCAGCTCCATCTTTTAGTTTTTTTACCATTTGCCCGATCAAACAAGTGAGTTATTGTTGAGCCCTGCAATGTCACTACAAATATATATCAATACAATTCAAACTGTTTACAGCCAAATAAATGCAAATACACACCCAGAAGCTATTGATAATAGAATAATAGAATATTTCGATGTTTGCAGATTAAATGAGGAATTTGGTAAACGGTTGTGTTAGATTAATACAAGTCAGACAAAAAGGCAACAATACAGAGAAACTACAACAAGTCATTACCCGTGAATGTGATGCTTTCCAAATCTCCAACGTGTCTGTGAATGAGTTCAGCACTTTGGTGACTGAGAGAGAACAAGTGTTTAATTGACCTTAAATGTGCAGATGAATGTCGACGTCCTGTAGCTGCTCGTAGAACCTCCAGGCTCTTTTTAAAGTGACAATAAACTCTTTTTGCTTTTGTTTTTAAACGGCCTCGAATGGTTTTGTTCACACAGAAGAAACCTCTCGCTCCTACACCAGTTTAAGGCGTCCCACAGGGATTGTATGAGAGATGGTAGTCCATTAAAGTGCACTACTACTGGTTACTCACTGTGTGAGTGCATCCTCCAGCTCAGACGTGTTTCCTTCCTCATAAAACTGTTGCAAAACTTTCTTAAAAGTTTGCAGGCCGCATGGTTTCCCTCCATATTTACAGGCTTGTCGTCTTCTTCTCCATCTTTGTTGGCGCTTTGCTGCATTTCTTGGCACGTGACTGCCACCTGTAGATCGGAGAGTGGAGTGACATCACTGTCATTAGATAGATAGATAGATAGATAGATAGATAGATAGATAGATAGATAGATAGATAGATAGATAGATAGATAGATAGGTAGGTAGATAGATAGATAGATAGATAGATAGATAGATAGATAGATAGATAGATAGATAGATAGATAGATAGATAGATAGATAGATAGATAGATAGATAGATAGGATTGAAGTACTTATTTAAAAAAACAATTCAATGTTATCCAGGCTACATATCACTTTTTCCTGTTTTCATTTAAATTTAACATATTTTGTCTGATTTTACAAATAGTACAAATAAAAGTCCAGTATTGATGGTGTAGGAAAATGCTATTATCGTATATGATGTTTGTTAATTAATATTGATGTGTATGTTGCAGGGCCGGCCCGAGGCATGAGCAAACTAAGCTTGGGGACTCTCTGGTGGTTGTGCTGTATGTTTTTAACGGTTAGTTTAATTATATTCTATTGAACGTCGTCCCGTGAGAATCACGTTTCTCTAACAAAAGAAAGACAAACAGCTTTGTGGCGACGCCGATCCACGAGGAGGCTTCTTCGTTTGTTTAGAAGTAGGAGGATTTTCTCAACACACAAAGGAAACGCTTCATCATGATTGTTATTATTCGGGGCTTCGACAGTTGAAATCATCACTAAACTGAACATTCGTCTAGTTTGTGTGCTGGGTTTTGTCCACCGATGCCTTTTAAGGACCGAACCGCCGTCTGCTGCTGGTGTCGGCAGAGACAGATGGAGTGTTTGCTGAAGCGTCTCTTTCTGTCTCTGCACAAACTTCTTCAAACGCCAAACGTCAACCCAGCAAACAATGGAGCCTTTGTAAACAGTTCCTCTTCCTCCCAACCTGCACCGCCTGCTGTCCTCGCGGAGGAGGAGGACGAGAAAACACTCAAAACGCAGGAAAGAAATGACGAAATCAACCTCGTCCATGAATACAACGTTAGTGATCGAGGCCTAAGAGAGATGAAGCAGCATCAAATCACGTATTTTAAACCTCGACCACATGAAGAGAATCATTCACCACTGAAAAGTGAAGCCAAAGCTGAAGTGCCTTAAACCCGCATTCTCTCTGCTGGCCACCAGGGGGCGACTCCTCTCTGGTTGTATAGAAGTCTATGAGAAAATGAGCCTACTTCTGTCTTGATTTATTATCTCAACAAATTTTGTAAACATGAGTTTATGGTCTCAATCTCTAGTTTCAAGGGACCAGGGGTCAGGGACTAGGGACCAGGGGCCAGGGACCATAGGTCAGGGACTAGGGACTAGGGACCAGGGATCATAGGTCAGGGGCCAGGGGCCAGGGACCAGGAGTCAGGAGTCAGGGGTCAGGGGTCAGGGACTAGGGACCAGGGACCAGGGACTAGGGACCAGGGGTGAGGGACCAGGGGTCAGAGACTAGGGACCAGGGGCCAGGGACCAGTGGGCAGGGACTAGGGACCAGGGATCATGGGTCAGGGACCAGGGGTCAGGGGCCAGGGACCAGGGACTAGGGACCAGGGGTGAGGGACCAGGGGTCAGAGACTAGGGACCAGGGGCCAGGGACCAGTGGTCAGGGACTAGGGACCAGGGGTCAGGGGCCAGGGACCAGGGACTAGGGACCAGGGGTGAGGGACCAGGGGTCGGGGACTAGGGACCAGGCGTCAGTTACCAGGGACCAGGGGTCAGGGGTCAGGGACCAGGGACTAGGGACCAGGGGTCAGGGGTCAGGGACTAGGACTCACTCACTCACTCATGGACACGTGCACGATTCTTCTGGCAGAATTTTTATTTTAATCAGAATCAGCAGAGACATTGAATTAATGTAGTACAAAATACAAAAATACAAAATGTCCCTCTGAGATGTCATAGAAATATAAAGTCACAGAAAATGGAAAAACTCCCCAAAATACCTCAAAAATATACAATTATCAATATCAATATATATATAGTTTCCGTGAGCAGACTGAAGGTCCGAGTCTTAGCTTCTGACTCACAGGTGCCCAAAGAGAGAGAGAGAGAGAGAGAGAGAGAGAGAGAGAGAGAGAGAGAGAGAGAGAGAGAGAGAATTAAATAGAACTAATAAAGCTTTAATACAGGAAAACGCTGCAGCTCTTGGTGGCTTTAACACATTTAACACATTTAACACATTTCACATTTCCTCCATCGCTGAAAGCATCAAATCAGGACACGGCTGTCTCTCATAGATGCATGAATATTTGATGAGTCATGTGTCGGGGTACCACTTGTTATTTTCTAATCTTAGAAGACACTCCAAGTCGGCTGGGTTTGAGTGTCAAGCTGTTCTTCTGAAGCTGTTCTTCTTTGCTCTGCAGGCTTCACAATTCTTGAGGTTGAAGGCGGACGGTGACGTGGTGAATTCGGTCAGCATTTTCTTGGCCCGGGGCGAATTACGATCAAAACAGTACGGGATATCACACACGGTGGTGATTCTGTGAGAAACAAATACATATTGCACATTATTAGAAAGACAAGGGGGGGGGGGGGGGGGGGGGAGTATTCATGCACTTACAGAGTTATAATCAATACTTTTATAGGATGGACGTGTTTTAGATGTGTCAAAAGGACAGACAATTGTATTCAGAAAGTACTGATTCAACTTCTTTACTCAAGTAAAAATGAAAAAGTACTCAAAGTATAAAGTATACAAATGTACCCATGAAGGACATTTCTACTGTCTGTTTTTGTTTTTACAAGACTTTCTGAATCTGGCTTCATATTATATATATATTTTTTCAAATGCATTAAAAGTAAAACAAAATGTAAGGAGTAGAAAGTACAGATATTTGTTTAAAATATAGGAAAATTAAAAAGTTGTCAGAAAAATAAGTACTCAAGTAGAGTACAGATACCTGATTATAAAAAAATATAAAGTATTTGTACTTTTTATAGAGAGGCATTTCTGTTATTCAGCTAACTCTCATTGATTGGTGGAGAAAAAATAGATTAGAGTTAAGTAGAAGTACTGAAGAAATTAAACTTTATGCAGTTCCAGTCACTTCAAAAAAAAGAGGGGAAAAAAGCTAACATCTTGGATGTAAAGTGACTGAACAGCTCCCTCTTGTGGAGAAACTGCTACATTGCTGCTAATACTGACAAATTGATCAATACATTTCTTGAAAAGGAGAATTTATACCTTGTACCTGATTTAAACCCTGTTTTTGTTGTAAACACACAATGTTCTTGATCAGTTCACCTCATTCATAAAAAACACTATAAAATAAATAAAAAGAAATTCCCTCTTCATTAAACCTTTGACTCTAACATGTCGACAAAACAAGCATTTTAATTGATGAAAGTAATCACCAGGGGTAGTTTCATGTTGATGTATACACACATTTCAAACTTTGTAATATTGCTGCTTTTCTTTCCTACATGTGTGGAGGAAGTGAGGAAAATAAATAATACAAATATAATAATTTCCTTCTTTTTTCAATGCAAAATGTGTACTTACGTGATAGTTTTGAGTGCGCAGTCAGCCGGGGCCTTGCCCACGTGCCTGATGCAGGCTTTGGGGACCAGGGACTGATTTAAGTGTTGGCAGCATCCGTTCTTGGGCACCCACGCTCCAGCAGGACCTGCACACACAGGTATGAACACGTTCACCACCAAACAGAGTTCAGACTTGAAGGCTGAGAAGAAAAGCAAGCAGAGATACTGACCGGCAGAGCAGCATTCCAGCAGGGCCATCAGGAGGACGAAGGTCACCAGAGTCTGCATCGCTTCAGGAGACCAAGGAGCTTCTGTTTGAAAAAAGCCTTGAAAGTTCTGTGTTGGAAAGCCTGCTGCATCCTCCTTTAAATACAGCTTGTTCACGTCCATACTTCCATACATTCTCAGAAAGCAGCCGGAAACTTCTTCTTCTCTATTTCTCAATTTCTTCACTACGCAGAAAATGTAAAAAAAAAAAAAAAGTGTTTCCCCACTGAGGCTTTTTTTTTTAATCATTCAGGAAGCACTACCGCCATATAGAGTACTAGTCTTTGCAGATCACAGATCACACATTCAATCATACTATTTTGAAAAAGCTGCTCCAATTGGTCCTAAAACTATATGTATTAATGTTATTTTCAACTTTTGCCGAGTTGATTCTTTTAACCGACGTCCCGATCGTAAACCACCAAGTATCCGTTCAGAATTATGACCTTTTTAAATGTGAGTTTGTTTTACAAAATGCTTTCGTGTTGTTGTTTTCAGAAAAACTAACTATTGAATTTGAGCAAACATGAGAAATAATTACAATCTGGTGGAACATAGTTGCAACTACAGTTTTAAATGCTAATTTTCAGGTTTGTACTATATATTTGTTTTAGGACCAACTGCAGGTTTCTTTGTTTCCTTCTTTTGACAAATGTACTTATTGTAAGTCGCTTTGGACAAAAGCGTCTGCTAAATGACCTAAATGTAAATGTAAATGTATTTGGTTTCTCCGAACACGTTTACTACTACTTGAATGTGTTTTATGCTTCTTTTGGGCTTTAATATTCAAAAACTCTTTAATTTTCTCATACTATCTGAATTTAACGGCACAGCACAGCAAACTCCGGTTCTGAGAAGTGAATCCGATGCTGGAGTGCCTAAAACTTGCATTCTCTGTACTAGCCATCAGAGGGCAACTCCTGTTACAGACGATGGATGGACCTTTAAGGGTCTGGGTGAATACTTGTCTGTGTACTTGTCTGTGTTTTTACTTAATTGTGTCACTTTACAACAATCACAACCTGCTTTAGTGTAGCACGGAACTGCGAGTGTCGACCGACGAAGAACGAATAGCAGCAGTAAATAGTAAATAGCAGGTGGGAGGTGGGAGGTACACATAAGTACACATACTTACGTTACTGTACTTAAGTAGAATTTCCAGGTAACTGTACTGTACTTGAGTATTTATTTTTAGTTCTTCTACTTCATACATTTTAAAACAAATATCTGCATGTTGACATTTTCAAAACAGGCTTGTTACATTAGTTTAAAAGCATTTATTTGAAAAATTATCGATTATTTAATTTGACGTCAGATCCAGTTAGCCTTGTAAAAAAAACACAGCCAGAAGAAATGTCCTGGGATCCTTTTTACTTTCTCCATTTTGAGTACATTTCAGAGCCTGTGCTTCTCACTTTCACTTGAGTAAAGAAGTTGAGTCATAACTTTTACTTTTACCAGTCTTTTTGAACACACGTATGTACTTGTACTTTTGACACATCTGAATAGTAGGCACAGTAGTAGTACTATAGTGGCAGTGGCAGTAGTACCTGGAGCAGTAGCAAAAGCAGTGGTGGAAAGTAACATATCCTAAAGTATTGTACTTAAGTACAATTTTGATCTATGAGTATTTCTATTTCATGCTGTTACACTTATACTTACAGTAATATTGTACTTTTCACTCCGTGTTTATTTAAGAGATATAGACACTTTTCCAACTTAAGATGAACTAGAAAGTACTTCATACAAGTTAATGCTTCAATAAAAGATCCAGTAATACAACAGTAAAACACTGACAGCAGCCATAATATTAGTACTTTTGATACATTCCGAATATTTCTGTACTTATATATATTTAAATATACATTTGAATGCAACAGTTTTTATACTGTGATATTTCTACCGTTACATAAGGAAACTGATTTGAATACTTCTTCCACCACTTAGTAGTAGTAGTAGTAGTAGTACTAGCCACAGAATCATCAGAATAGTACAATGTCAGTAAAGCTATACTATATATATGGTATAATGATAGTGGCAGCTATTGATATTAGCAGTATAAGCACTGGTAGAACTCACATTA
The DNA here is from genome assembly GCF_963514095.1 of Eutrigla gurnardus. NCBI lineage: Eukaryota > Metazoa > Chordata > Actinopteri > Perciformes > Triglidae > Eutrigla > Eutrigla gurnardus. Next base: position 32,958,770 of record NC_139915.1, read on the forward strand.
GTAGTATTTCATAGTGTGATTTTCACTTCCTGGTCCAGAAATGGCACATCAGCAATTCTGAGAAGTTTTCTAACTGAAGAAGTCATTCACAAAAACACATGCGTGTGCTTCATTATTCTGAGGAAAGATGAATTCACTTGGAGACAAAGAGAAGTGAAACAACGTCATTCACTTTTTCTCACCATCCAGTTATTCCTGTATTCTTCATTATAGAAGTGTCAGTATTAGTTGTGTTAATTAATACATGATTTATACTTGTTCTTTTTATTTTGTTGGCACGTTGTAAGCATAAAGAAAGTCCAGATAGATAGTGGGCTGAGTACGATACCCTGAGGAACCCCAAATAAATGAAAAGTTTAAAGTAAACCATAAGTACTGTTTATGTTTTTTGACCAAGTTAATGCTTGTTAAAAACAGACTTGCGTTTAAATATGACTTTTTTTTATTTTTTATATTGCATTTATCTATGCAATATTTTTTAGGGGTGCTAAAGCACGGAGAGTCTATAGAGATACTGTGAGGCTGTCGCTAACTGCTAATGTCAGCATGCTAACATGCTCACAATGCTAACGTTTATGTTGTATGCGAGGATGGCTCGTCTCGAAGTCTTGCCTTTCAATAACTGGAATGTCTGTGTTGAATTATATGGGAGTCAATGTTGAGTTATTTCAGTCTGTAACAAAGTGGGGAACTAGCTTCCTTAAAGCCATGCTGCTAGCATGCTAGCATGTTCACAACAACAACAAGATCAACATTCAGGTCATAATTTCACACTTTGAAAGGGAAGATTTTAGCTTAATTAGTACTTTTACTTTTGATATCTAAAGTACATTTAGCTGGTAATACTTTTATGTAGAATTTCAAATGCAAGACTTTTACCAAATGGGAAACAAAAATGTGATGATCTGTTCAATCCATGTCAGGGAGATCTGAGTCGACATGGAAGATGAGGAAATATTTGTGGTCAGAAACCAAAACAAGTTTCCTCTGAATCTGGAATCAGGGTATTTCTACAGTTATAATTATGCTGTTTATGTTCTTAGAAAGACGGCTCACGAGAGACAAGGAAGTGAAAATAGTCCTGAATTAAACTCCTGAGGCAGATAAATTCTCAGCAACATGATTGGTTTTACATTTCATTTGTAATTACTGGCTGTAAATTAACCCTTTAAGGTACACTTTCCTTCATTTTCCCCACTGACGTAGATTTCAGAAATCTGGAAAATCATCTATTTCTACACGAATCGTCGAGTCGGACGCTGTTTTTGTGCATGAATTCATCACAAAGACACTTCAATATGTGAACCTGTCAATTCAGAACCATTGGAGGAAACACAGAAAATACAATATTGAGGTACAATTTTCTTTCATATTGACAATCCTGAATATTTAAATGCATTATTTTCACTGTTCTGGCTTTCTTTCTCTGCAGCAAACCCACTTAAGAGATGCCGACTGCAAGCTGTGCCGTCACCCAACCTCCTGTCTTTCCCACTCCTCAACCTCCACACTTCACCCAGTACTCCTAAACCCCAGCTCCCAGTTTCTGCCATCTTGACCCAGCCAGTCCTTGCAGTGACCCAGTGCCCCACTTCGGAGACGGAACTGCAACCGCCACTGACATCCACTGCAGACGGCTTGGTTCCTCTGCCGTACTTGCAGCCACAGTGTGATCGTGAAGGTTTTATCATTTATCAGAATGGAATATAAATGTTATGTTAACGTTATTCTAATGTTTTATTTGTCTACAGAATTTCAACACATTATTGTTACAGGATCTAACTAATACTTACAAAAACATGTACAATCACAACATAATCCACTTTTATAAGAAATGGGAACAAGCCTTCATTGCCCGAGGATCTCATTCACAAATGAGAAATTAAGAAAAAACTGGGAAACATGCTGACCAAAAGGACAGGAGAGGCTAAAATTACCCGGGAATACTACTCAGAAAGTACTTTCTCTGTGAATATACATCTTAAATGTTGGTGGGACTTTTTAAAGTGTGTCAACTTAAATGTTTCCTGTTCAGTAGTTTGACACCCACACTTAAACTGTCTGGGACATATATACACACATATATATATATATATATATATATATACACACATACATACATACACACACCTTCATTTGGGGAGAAAAAAAAAAGACTTAACAAGGTTTTTATTTTTATTCATTTATTGGTTAGGTCATACAATTTTAATTTCAAATAATTAAATAAAATGTTCTTTTTAAATATTGTAGTATTATAAGAGGAAGCATAACTAAAAGCAATTCTCATTCACGCATATTTAAAATCTGAAAAAAAAAAAAACCAAGCTTCTAAAAACACTCAAATCACAACATCATGAAACAGATAATTGAAATGAAACACACTATACACTGAATCTATGAATCTTTTGGGAGGTGGTGCAACATGGGCCAGAGCAAACACACCGGAGCACTCGTCTATGTTCATCCAGTCAGCTGAGCGGTCGGTCCGTCTTCCTGTTACGTTCATGTCTCTGACTCTCTTTCTGGGGTTTCCCCGCGGCTTCTCCAGGGGCCGAGTGAGGGCTGTGGTTACATGTGGGTGGGTGTCGCGCAGGTAAGGCCGGTCACGATGATGGCTTCTCGTTTATTTTCTCTCCGTTTAAAAACCGAAGGTGTTCTCGCCGCTGTAAGCCACGTATAAAAAGCCGTCCTCGTCCTTCTCCTTCTCGTACAGCTGACCCATCGTGATGCTGAAACAGGAAGAGGACACGTCGGCGTTATTGATCGGGACAGCTGATCAAAGCATCAAAGCCTGATAAATAGTAGGTTGTTCCTCTGTGCTATAGAGCCAACAACTAGTAGAAACTCTCCCGAGCACAAATAGTCTCCAACAAAACACACTAGTCTCTTAAAAACCAATGAGATTGGAGGAAATGTATGTTTTCACCCGTCACTGGAATAAACACATCATTTGTAAAAAATGATGCACATTTTTTCTTCTTCAGAAATCAGCAAATCTGGACCGACAACATAAATGTCCCTTTATTCTCTTTAAACAGCTGTAAGGTTTTTAAATAATCTATGTTTTCCATTAAATGGAAATATATTAAATGCATTATGTTTAATTTTACACACATTTCCCCCCAAAAATGTCCTGAGATATTTGGTCAATTAAAAATAGAATGATTTTGGTTTACAAATGCAGGACAGCGATGCGATTCTCTACGTTTAAAAGTTTAAAAGCCCCCGAGGCCTCAATTCTCTCTGTGACGAGGCTAAAAATACAGACTGAAAGTGCTGAGTCATGACTGGCTGGTGAGAGAGGAGCAATGGGCGTGACTGCAGCTCCCTCTGGCTGCTGCAACGACGGTTTCAGAGTCCAACCAGCCGAACAAAACATTAACGATTTATAGGATCACTTTCATGTCCAGTTAATACTAAAGACTAAAGAAATCCCTCTACCTGCATTTTCTCACTTTCTACATGTTATTATTAAATCAAACTCATGATACAGGAACAGCAAAAATAAATAACAGAGAAGAAGAAAAAGCCACACAGGGAGAATATCTGAAATCAAACTTGGCAAAAAGTCAAAATGTGATTTGACTTTGACCATGAAGGCATCGCTAGACTGTTGGCGGATCATGAACCAGTTACTGTTTAATCTCCATCTCAGAGCTGCAAGGATCAATCAAATAAATAATAATAATCTGGTCGTTTGGGGGGTTTTTCTTTAAAATTAATGCAACAATTTGCTTCTAAAATGCAACAATTTCATGCTTTTCTTTGTCATGTTATTATATTAAATAAAAATGTATATTTGTTTCTGACAAAACACTTTGAAGGCGAAGCTTTCTGCCAAATAATAATAAAATAATTGATTTATCTAGTAAATAATGAGACCGGAATAATTGAAAGGGATTAATTGGTGGTTGCAGCGCTATTACTTTTGCTAGATGAGGTGAAGCATGGATTGGCTAGAGAACACGGGTTTTATCTTCAAATATATCCAAAGAAACTGGTAAAACATTGTTGGAATAATTGCAATACAGACCAAATTAAACACATTTACAACAGATAAAGACACTGAGCTTCTGATGAAAACAATCCCTCTCTGTGTCACAATGTTGAGCGTAACAATCTTCATCAAGGGTTTTTTAAAATTTCAGATATATAGTGAAACAATGCCGACTATAATGTCTCACACCCCAAAAAGACGTACTCTCGGTCCCAAACCCAAAGACAAAGAGTTTAAAAGCAGAATCTATTATCAAAAATCCGATCGTTGCATTAATTTCCCACCGAGTGATCATTGTCCGATTGCAGGTTCACGTGCAACATTACCAATAATCTGACCTCTATAAACAGAATCCATCTGCAGCCGCGCAAGATTTGGGTACCAGAGGCGTTCTGGTTTCCGTTTGTAGTCCGAGTGGGATTGACCAATCACGTTCGAGTAGGTTTTGGTTGAATGCAGGTACAAAAAAAGTCTGCGTGGAATAAAAAGAGCTGGAACTAATCGACAGAAATGGAAAATTCATCGGCAAACGTTTTAGCTTTTAATTGGTTAAAAATCCGCCTGTGGAACAACAATCACGCCCTCCGACTTCGACGCCCGTCTCGCCTCTCAAGTTCAAATTCTAAACAACCCCGGATATCCGCCGGAGCCCCACAGATACCCTCCCTCCCTCCTCAGACGGTAGTCGACGGGCTCAGAGAGACACTCAGCTACTCCGACCGGAAGTGACTAAACCCCCACGGGGCGTCCCGGGGCCCTGACCTGGACTGAGGCACCGTCTTGTCCACAAACAGGAAGATGGCCTTCTCCGAGGGCAGCTGGATGCGTTTCCTGATGATCCACATGAACTGAGCCACCGTGATGTCGGACGGGACCAGGTACTTCCTCTTGTCGATGTCCACTATCTGCGATCCAGACACTTTCTCCACAATCACCTGACGAAAACACACACAGACGACCAATGACGAGACACGACACAGAGCGAGACCGAACCAACTGCGACGCCGCGCGGGGGGGTTTCACTCACCGGGACCCTGTCAGGGTACTTGTTGCGGATTTTGGCTGACTCTATGCATCGATGTTCTGGAAGGAGGGACAAAAAGAGACATTCATTCATTAATTAACAGCGACAGACATATCTTCGTTTAAACCAATACAAGAGACGAAGCCGCTGATGGACAGAGATCAATATTTAACAGCCGAGGCGAGAGATTCACAGGAAGCTTCAGCGGACGAAGACGCACTAAAGACCCTGAAATCTAATCAACGCTGCCACTTTAAACAGGAAACGGTGCATCATCGTTAAAACATTGAGTCTACGTGTAATCATCTCAGCCTCTACAACGTCACTCCTGTCGGAACCTTAAATAACATTATTACTGATTATTTTAGGGCAAAATTCTTTGATCAAAAGTCGGAGAATCGTTGCAAATGAACACGCTGATGAAAAAATAAACTGAATTATTGAATGAAAGGTTGCATAAATCAAGGTAATGGATGTTTTGCCTGCTGAGCAGTCATTGATTTTGAGGAATCACTAAATGGACGGTTCCATTTACGGGAACTTCTACTGCAGTGAGATGCATTTTCCCACTTATAACAACATTTATTGGCACACAGATTTCACCTAAGTACTTTTTATGTTGGTACCTGAGTTTGATATTTGATTTGGCAACAAATACAACAAAAGAAACCCCTCTTAGAAGCAGGCAGATTCAGAGAAAAGCACTTCTTAAACGCCAATAAAAATGTAATTAATATACAGTATCTAGTTTCAGCCTCTCGAGCTGCTGAAACAATCAAAAATAATAGCCAGAAATCTTGATAATTATAAGTAATTTTTGGTTTTAAATGACTGTAAATCGACTAATTACATTTTTGGGCTGAATTGAAGGAAAGTTATTTAAAGATATAAACAATTTTTTGGGATGAGAATAAAATATAATTTTTGTCTTATATGAATTTTACAGTACAGGATTGTATCTGAATAATTTTACAATTTGTTATGTATTCATACCTAAACAAAGAATTAAAAATAATCAACAGGTTTAGCGATAGTTAAAATAACGGTTAGTGTTGCAGGAAGTACACACTTAATACAATTAATGTGCTGTAGGAGACCTTGCTGATCTTCTTTTTGTTCTTATTCATATTTAATGAGCATCGTTTGAGGGAGCCTGCACTTAAAGACTTGATCTGGATAAGAAACATCCTCCTTTTCACGGGGAGCAGAGAGGCTCATGGGTAACGTAGTCTCAACTCCTGGCACCAACAATAACACCATGAGTGGACAGACTCCTTTTAAAACTTTTTAAAAGCAGCTACAATTTAAAGCCCACATTAAACCTCAAGCAGCATATGAACTGTTATTAATATTAATTAATTAATTAATAAACATGTAAGATGATATATTTTAAAGTCTTGTCAACAGGAAGTTCATTTAATTCGTGGATTTTTAAGGAATTAAAACACCAGATATGTTTTTGTTTTAGCTTAACAGATAAAATAAAAATAATTGCTTGCCGTGTCTCCATTATTTTATCATAATTAACGTTATTATGGATATTTTGGACAAAGTCAGCTGTTTTAAAGAATACAATTCAGCTTGATAAATTACCAGATAATTCGGCTGTACTTTTGTGCAAACAATATATTGATTTATTGATGAATAGGGGGGAAAAAACAGAATAAATTATGTAAAAGACTTAAATATGGCATCAAACCAGCCTGCAGGCCTGCACCGACTCCACCAAAACAACCTGTGTTTCCGTGCTGGTGACGCCTGTCAGGCCTCAACGTTTATCACAGCCATAAGAGATATATTTATCTAAAAACAGGACACCTGCCATCTTGTTTTCTTCATTAACGCTGACCTGGAGAAGGGATGGAGGCTCCGACCAGCTTTAGCGGGTCGACGTCCACCATCAACCCGGGAACATCGTCGCGTCGCGGGGTTAAAAAAAACGAACAAAGACGGCGGCGATGTGTTGTATCAACACGTCGGATTTCAACACGGAGACGAGCTAACTGTCGGTTATATTAGCTGACATCGATATTAAACGGCCATGTTTTAACAGCTCTAAAAAATAAAGAAAAGCCTGAAGGGCAGGCCGGTCCGTGCCCGATTATTTTAAACGGGTTTACGTGACACTTAACCCCCCACAGCGTATTCCCTCCTGCGCCTAAAGACAGTACTTTCCAAAAAATACTTAAAACTGCGTGGATATGAGTTTTATTCGATGATAAAACAGCAGCTCCCTCCTCCCTTACCCAAGGAGTGATCCTCTTTGAACATCCATTTCATGTTTCCGGGGCTCTCTTTTGGTTTCGCTCGATGCAGCTGAAGACTATAACAAACACGATATAATGTCGGTAATATAACGTCTAAATATTCTACCTCTACAGTTGTTCTCTTTAAATTGTGACTGTTTTTTTCCCTTCTTCTTCTTCCAGAAAATAAAACGCTACAGGACGGAGGCGGCGCTGCTCCCAACACTTCGTGAGCAAAACAACAAACAACAATCTCCTCCTCTCTATCAGCCCCTGCTGCCCCGGCGATGACGTCACACGCGGACCGTTCCATTCCGCCGCCCACGGACAGGGGTGGGCGTTACGGGACATACAGACGAAACGCCGACTTTTTTTGACACTTAAATAATAATAATGGGATTCGTATTTTTTCTCCATTAGAATTATGAGGTTTTATCGTTTGATATACAAATATATGTTGTAACCGTGCCTTTTACATGGCGACCTTTCGACATGTTTTCCCTGTTAGATGCATATGGTCCTACCCACTGTGAAGAACATAAACATAACCATCCTCTCATATCTATAGATAGACAATCAGACAGGCAGACAGACAGACAGGCAGACAGACAGATAGATTGACAGACTACACAATAAAAAACAATATGATATCATATATTACACATATACCAGACTACAGTATGAAATATAAAAGGAGGATATAAAGATAGGATAACATACAATATACAAATTTTTCTGATCATTCAATACGTTTATAAAATATAAAATTAGAGAAAAAATCACAAAATCCCAGAGTCCAAGGTCACTTGTTCAAATGGAGATGCAAATTTGGTTGACAACAACCAGAAACCTCAAGGACATTCTGTTTACGAAGAAATATAGATATAAAAAGGCATGTCGAAGTCTGTTCCCCGTCGGATAGAGTTTCCCTGCTGGTAAAATGAAAGTGGACCCCTCTGTGGTAAAGGTTAGGAGTAAGGGTCAGTTCCAGACAGGAACCTCCGTTTTCTGAAAAGTGAAGCCATGCAACCAGTGAAACCTGCATTCTCTCTGCTGGCCATCAGGGGGCGACTCCTCTGGTTGCAAAGATAAGTGTGATTGCATGGAAGTCAATGAGAAAATGACCCTTCTTCTCTTGATGTATTATCTCAGTAAACATTGTAAACATGAGTTTATAGTCTCAATCTCTAGTTTCAAGTCTTCTTCAATCCAGCATGATGTTCATTTAGTACATTATGGTCCATTTAGAGTCCACCAGACCAGAAAGCAGGGGATGCTTTAGGGGGCGGGGCCACCTTGTGATTGACAGGTCGCTACCATGCTACCAATGGGTTAGGGTTAGGGTATGACTTTAACACTTGGCTGTAAAATTGACCTTGAATAATGAAGCTAACTTTGTTAGCAGCTTCACACCAGAATCCACATGGATCCAGATGCAACATGAAAGTGCAATATTAACTTTATCGTCTAGTTTATGTCAACAACATCCATGGTACCCCTCAATGTACAGTACTTTATTTTCTTAAGAGTGATGAAATAAGAAAAGGGGAGTCATAGAGTCACGATGCGTGGTTTAACAAACTAAAATAATGCAGTTAATCAATTAAAATACATTGTATGGAAAAGGTAAGAACATGGTTAAATGGTTACAAAAAAACATAAACAGAAGAGATAAAATTGAATGTATTGAGTTAATTAATTAAGCATGTCATTCAGTCTTCATTGTGTTTGTAAATGAAATACAAATATTGAAGTCTTTGTTATTGAAAATGTTTTATTTCAGCTTCAGTAAACAAAGCCTTTATAAAATCCCACACATTAGTATAAACATGAGAACAGGGAAGTTCTACTTCCTGCTTCCTCCCTCGGGGGGCGGAGCTCTGATCTGGTCGTCGGGCGGCAGCGGTTTCCCCAGGTGATGTCCCGTGGTGATGCCGTACGGCTGCGACTGACGCTCCTCCTTCACTCTGGGCCAAAGCATGAACCCCCCCTGGAAGCTTAGGTCAAAGAGCTCACAGGGGGCAAAGGTCAAAGGCTTTTCCGCCAACAGTCCTTTCACTCTGGCACGCCAGCCGTCGAGCATCATGGTTCGCACGGCGGCGGGACAGTGAGCCGGACTCCAGAAGATCTGAGGAGCGAGAACCTGAAATCCACAGAAGTGCAGCGTGCCGTTCTGGAAGACACGAATCAATGAGACGAGTTAACGACCGTCCACCGACACGACAAACATTTAAATCCCTTTACATTCGTCACAGTGGAGATGCAGACATAAATCAAGAGGAGAGAGCTGCGGGCATCAAACCATGACATCATAATCACATGGTATTCACTACAAGGTCAGCCAGTACGGCCTTTTAATGCATGACTGTGGCTCAGCTTGAACTACTTCAGTGGTGGAAAGTCTAGAAAAGCTCTGTGTAAATGCAGGTCCATGTATTTGACATATTATGTGTTCACTGACTGACACATGGCTACTGAAAATAAATTTATCCATTGGCTGATTTGGAGTCAGGTGGCCATGAAGCTTGAAATCATGATGGAATTAGCAAGCTAGCTCGCTAACTAGCCAGGCGAGGGGAGGGGAGTCGAACCATTTAATGCTTC
>NC_139915.1:32973640-33091140 GCF_963514095.1 Eutrigla gurnardus
ACACTGTTGTCATGTGATCAACTCCACTGTGGTCGTTGTTCTCCTCCCTTCCTCTTAACATTCCCTCTAGCGCCATCATCAGGTCAAACTTGACTCAGAATTTATGATCAAATACCTGCAGAACTAATGACGTTTTGTGTTTCATGCTAATCTGCTAATAGAAAGCTAGCTAAATATTTATTAGGCTATATTATGCAAACAAACTATACTGATCCTTTATTATATGATGTATGGCTGCACTATTCTATGTTGTATGTATATACTAGTAAATCACTGCATTGCACCTGATATCTTAAACCCCATTGTTACTATATTGTGCTTTATATATTATATTGTGTTTTTATATCAATACAGACACTTTAATTTCATTACTGAATGTTAGATACTAAAACTGATGTTATATGTGTATATAAATTATATACATTATTTTATATTATATAATATTATCTATGCTATTTTCCTTCTATAACGTCGTTTTTGAGGCTAGTAGAAAGAAAACATCCAAAATACACATTTGTGAGATTAGATGTGTGATGACAGTGGAAATAATTAATAACTGGTGTGTCAAAGGTAAAGGTATGTAAGTATCATGAGAAAAACAGCAAAACCAATAATATTGGTGGGGGGGGGGGGGGTCTAGAATTCCCCTTAAATGCATTAAAACTATTGTAATGAGCCTGTTTAAAAGTAAAAATAAATATATTTATACATTGTTGCTTCCATCTGTGTATACATGTACTGCTTCTCATACATTTTAGTTTGATTGTTAAAGTACACTGCAAATTGTTGATGTTTTTTTCACTTTTCTTTAAGTATCCTTTAGTCTGTTTCCCTTCCAAGGCTGCCGGCTGTAAACTCCTTGAATCGTCTTTGACCTGATTCCTGCCGTCCCCAGCGTCCAGATATAAAAACAGCTGCCCTCCGGACTAATGACGTGTTTTCCAGCTCGTCCGTGGGACTGCCTTGAGGCCGGTGTGCCCGTTTCCAGTTCATGCACCCCGGTTGTGACAGTTTTGTGTTTCCGTGTGCCCTGCGAGGCCCCGCTGGTCGCCCAGGAAGAGAGACCTGCTGGGAGTACGCAGCAGAGCGCCTGGTCCTGTCGTGTTACTGGATCTCATTATTTCCCCTCCGACATCATTAGCTTTCATCCACAGTTGGTGTGTTTCTCAGAACCTCTGTCGTCTTTCACAGGGAATAAATGTCTGCTGTAAAGAAATAGTTCACCCCAAAATACTATCAATTATACCGAGTAGTCTCCTCCAGTGTCATCTCCAGTTCCCCAAAAATACACATTTATACAACGGCGTATTAAGGTCAATGTAGGAAACAAAACAAAAACAAAAAAACTAGAGAAGTTGGCATTACTGCCAGAAAAGAAAGCCTCAAATTTGATCCTTCATAAAGTTGTAAATTTGCTACTTTATTATAGAGGTCACAGAGGAAGTAAACACGTTGCTCTACAGGATGTTTGCCGTTGCCGTGACAACAAGTGAAAGTTACCGCTAGCATCTTAACCCAAGCATGCGGTCAATAAAACACCCATAACACATCGCAGCTTCAGCGAGAGAGACGTGTGGCGTGTCGTCTTTCTAACTGTCCAGTTCAACCCAATCTCAAAAATACCCATCATTCCTCTTACCTGTCGTACCATCGTGCCATCTGATTTATAGAGCTGCGGGATGTCTAGAAGAATGAGGAAGAGGCAGAGTCAAGACAAAGTGACATTTTCACTTGGTTTTTTAAATGTTTTCAAGTAAAAAATAATTTCAGGGGAAACATGCAGAGAATCAGCAACGTCTTAACATCAGCACAACATGAAGTTAGAGAGATGCAGAAACTTTACTCTAGTAAAAATGCAAAAACCACGTAGTAAAAATGCTCCACTACAAGAAAAAGTCCTGCATCCAAAACCCTGAGTATAATAGAACCTCACATTAGAACCAGACTTTGGTACAAACAACAACGTCGCTGCCATATGTGTGTTAATAAGTGTTAATGAAGCAGCTACAGAGTTGCCCTGATTGACCCAAACTCCATTCAGAAAACAAGCATTTAACGACGATCCTACAGCGATCACGTCGACTGGAGGCGTGGTTGCATCAGGTGGCGAGTCAGCTAAAAAAGAAAAGGTGGAACTCTCCCCGCTACGTGGCTGAGCTCATCCTGAGAGGCTAAATACAGGTGACACACATTTATACTGAGGGGGAGGCGGCTAGTGACGTTGCATCACCCGACTGACGTGACTGCTCAAGGAATGTCTGATATGTGAGGTAATGCGAGAGCGGCTCAACGCTTCCAAGTTATGTTTGTCGGGGTTAAAGATTCAACCCGGTCTCAGGAAACAAAAGTTAACTATTCTTGTCCTTGTGCACGAAACCTAAAGATTGGATTGCACGTCGCTCTTCTCGTGTAAGAATGGTGCTGAGCAAATGAACGTGCCTGGCCTTCATGTTGAAATATTTGTTTTCAGGTGATAAAGACACATATTCACTTTAATACCGTTTCCAACTCACTTTGACAGTTTCTGCTCAATACGTTCATTTTACTGTCCCCTACGCCTGTGCACTTTCTGGTTGAAAAAATATCTAAATAACATTTTAATTGACGGATAATTCCGCTAAAAAGAGACATCATGCAGCAAATCATAGACCTTTGTGTAGTTAAAATATCAATATTACTTTAAATATTGGGTTTAAAGGTCTATTATTGACCTTGGAAATGGTAATTCAAATGTTTTATATAACTTAATAACATTAATCAAAACGTATTAGTGCATTCTATGCATCACATTATAAAAAAAAAGAGCTGAGTGGGTTGCCGATGCTTCACCAAGGAGATTAAACATCTGACCTGTCGGGGAGCGACAGCTATAGAGACGTGAGGGAGGGGTCGCCTGTTAGTCATCCAGAAAACTAGGACTTTGACACTTTAACAGCTTAATTAATTATGGAATGTTTTGTATTGAATCACTTTCTTCAATTCAAAATTAAAATGTTACATCTAATTAATTTAAATTCATTTCATTCTCAATATTGTCTCCTGAACTGTGGACGTTTTGTTCATCCACCACATGATTTGACAGTTATTCTGATGGCAAAACGTGCTTGAATCTTAAAGCATTATAAACATTTGTGACGTTGGAGCCTCCCAGTCGTATATTTCCTGTGGAGAGAGACGCCGCCCGTAGTTCCAAGTAACCGAAAGAACCTCGACATGCAACGGTTCATATCTAAATGAAGAATCCGTCCTGACGGCTGCCACCGATACTTCCACCACTACAAGATGATGATGAAACTGTGGGAAGTCCCCTGCAATATCCAGCATTTACCTGCCTGGCTTCCTGTTGTCAAGGTGCCAAAAAGGGACGGGCCTGAAATGTCGTGTTTGATTTTGTTTGACTGAAACACGAGGAAGAGGCCGAGCTTCCTCAGCGTTTCTGAATAAAGACTGCACAACATTTTATATCCGCCCACTGGCAGAGGGGGGAGGTATTTCTGATGTGTCATCACATGAGAAATGTTGCTGTTTCTCTCCAGCTGGAAGAAAGGCCACCAGCTGTGTAAAAAAAGTGGAGAAATATAATTTATTTAACTACAAACTGAACCGATAGGATCAAATGTTTAGATATGAGTTGTGATGCAGTAATGTGTTCATCCATATGATGAGTGTTCCTCTGTTTCAGGACCTGGGACAGCGCCGCTAACACTCTACATCACACAGACGGCAATAATTCTTTATTCATGTGTTCACATATACTGTATATATTTGGGATATTTAGTGTAATGGGTTTATTGACACTGTTTGAGCTGTGAGCTAGCTTTTCTATGACACAACAGTAAAATAAACACCTAAATGTTATTTTGGTTGTTTTCTTTCCACTAGTCTAGTTTTAACGCCATTTGTTTCACTTTTAAGGTTTTTGTTTAAGTCAAAATAAATATCATAAAAAAGCAATCGTTTTCTTTACTTCACATTTATTTCCTTTTCTTTTTTTGCGTTTGGGGAACTCATTATAAACTGGAAAATCTTAAAAATCCTAATTGATATTCAGTTTTTTCTTACATTTTATTACATTTCTTACATACCTTTATTAATAAGTGCTGAGCCTAATAATAGCAATATAAATGATGATGATAATAACAATGTTTGTTGCTATGGCGATTCAGCAGCAGATGATGTGAAGCGTAGAGATGGAACACCCCGCCCAGCCCGGGGGGGCGGGGTCGCGATGCTGATGCTTGTGTCTCCGTGCCAGTAAAAGTAAACACTCGGATTAAAAAGGGTTTCCTATAAAACAAGCAGCCTTCATGCATGTGTACATTATGTATATAAATGGAGCGGCCGATCTCAGTCAGACTCAGGTTTCGACATGGCAAGACTTGTCGGTCTGCAAATGGTAACTGTGACCCGGATGTAGCGCACTTCAACGCGAAGACGCAGCTTCTGCACACACTGGAGCTGCAAACGTCACCACGTTGTTTTACATATGTGTGTTTTAAATGCTTCTAGGTCTCCTTCGGCTTGCTGCTGTTCTTCAACGACCACATCACGTGTCCTGCTGCTGCCAGGTCCTCCGGGTGCATCAGCGCGGAGAAGCTGAACAAGACCCTCGACAAGTTCCGGAGGATCTACTGGGACCGACTGAGGTTCTCTAGAAGCCCGCAGGACGCGCAGACGTGCGCGCAGGTGGCCGCGGCAGTACCGGGAGACCTGAACAAGCGCTCCCTGTCCCCGTGGAGGTACAGGTAAGTGACAGCTACGGGCACCGCGGAGGGTCAAAAAGCGCTCACCGAGCGCGTCAGTGGTGGAAGAAGCAACAACCTGATAATGCAATACACAAATACAAGTAGTAATACTGCATGGCGGAAGTACTCAGATATTTACTCAAGTAAAAGTAAGAATACTGCAACGGTGGATGAAGTACTCAGCTCTTTACTTAAGTAAAAGTAACAATACTGCAGTGATGGGAGAAGTACTGAGACCTACTTAAAAGTAACAATACTGCAACAGTGGAAGAGGTACTCAGATCTTTACTCTTAAGTGAATGTAAATATACTGCAATGGTGGATGAAGTACTCCGATCTTTACTTAAGTAAAAGTAAAAATACTCTACTTAAGTGAAAGTAAATATACTGCAATGGTGGATGAAGTACTCCGATCTTTACTTAAGTAAAAGTAAAAATACTCTACTTAAGTTAAAGTAAATATACTGCAATGGTGGATGAAGTACTCCGATCTTTACTTAAGTAAAAGTGAATTAAGTGAAAGTAAATATACTGCAATGGTGGATGAAGTACTCAGATCTTTACTTAAGTAAAAGTAACAATACTGCAGTGATGGGTGAAGTACTGAGACCTTCTACTTAAGTTACTGCTAGAGAGAGTGAGTGAAGCCCTATCTGTCCTTTAATTGATCTCTTCCTGGTTTCACTTTAGTGCTTTACAATCACATAGAGGATGTTTCATTTGAAGTAAGAATAAGAAAACTAGTGGTAACAGAGACAAAATACAAATGCATTCATGCCGACGTGGTTTTGTGCGATTGTCTCCCACCAGACTCGACAAAGAAGACAACAGGTGTCCTCATGAGATCCCCTTTGCCGAGTGTCTCTGTCAAGGCTGCATCATCAACCGGCGTGAAGACATGAGCTACAACTCTGTGCCGGTGTACGCGTCGCTGATGGTCATGAGGAAGTCTCGGTGCCCACGAGACCCACACAGATACGTGGTGCAGAAGTTTTTCATCCAAGTCCCGATGGGCTGCACATGTGCTGTGCCCAAGTACATGAAATGATCAAAAACACTACATCTGTCTTCTGGCTTGGGGTTCTATATGATCTAGTTATTATTTATTCAAACTTCTCCTGTTTTAGGTCAGTTAGGATTCCTAAAATTATTTTTATTTGCTCATGCCACAATAATGAGAGAGAGAATTTCTTAGAGATGTTTGTATTACTTTCTGTGAAGTCAAGTTTACATTACTATTCTTTAAACAACATGGGAAAGCCAAGATGATGATGTCATGGCACTGGAAGCTTCTGAGGTTAACTGACACCATCCAAGTTAAGTGGAGGCACACCCGGGGAAGTATTTTAAGGCCACACCTCAAACACACTGCTTCCTTGTTTGACACGTTTTGTGCAAAATGTTTTAGATACTCGTAATGGTTGAATCCGGGTCTCTTTGAAATAATGTTCCCACACAATGACGGGTTGGGAATTATTTTTCCAGAGGAGATTATTTTGATTGTGTCTAATGTTTGCACTTGACTAGTTTGGAAGGAGTCCGTGGACGTCCTCCTAGGGAGGGGGTCTGGTTGGTGGACGGAGTAAAAAAAACAACACAGGACTTTCACCCAGGAGAATGATGTTACAGTCCTGTTGTCATTTTAAACCAAACCATCATATTTTTTATTAAAACTCACAAATAGTTTCAGGTGTTTCAAACTGTAGGAAAAAGTGCGACTGAAAAAAACGAAGTTTGCCTGGAGACGTATTTGAGCATTGTTTAGGTGTATGGAATGAGATTTAGGGTTCGTACAGAAGAGGGTCCGTCATAACGAGACCACACGGAAAAGAAGCTATGCTAGAGTTTTAACCCGGCATCTCGTAGCAGTACGACAGAGGTAAAATAATACGCTTTAGATATCAAAGCAGTGTTGCTCGGATTTCAAACTAAGTAACCTGTATTTTAATTGATTCGGAACAGCCTTGGTAGCAGTGTCCGTTGTTGTTATGGTTACTCCTCGGTTCCCACCCATTGGTGCTGATTGGCTAATTGTTAGTCCACTAGTAGTGCTCATTGGTTCCAGGACTTTTATCAGTCGGGATGAACATGGTGGAGTGGGGGCGGATTAAAAGGTCTGGACTCCGGGCTAGCTGTTCCCCACTGTTTATGCTAAGCTAAGCTAACGGACTTCATGTTTGACCAACAGACATGAAACATGGTTCTCAACTCTCTCATCTTATTCACAGCAAGCTCATTTATCAATGTGTCAAGATTCTCTTAGAATAGGACGGTAATGTTCAAGGTAACACGTCATCTTTAAATCACTTTGATTCATCCTTTAAAAACACCGTACAGATCTCCTTGTTGAAGATAAGTGCCGTGTGTTCAATAATAAGTAAGCCTCCTTAGGCTAAATGTTTCAATATACTTTATAATTTTTTTTAATTATACAGTATATTTTTTATTGTGATCAAATGTCATGTAGATTTGATCAGTGTGAAGAAGCCAGTCGTGTTTGTTTTAAAACTGAATGTCGGCCTCTGCTGGATAAACAGGGTAAGACACCTCTGGAGGTTAAAATTTGACCGTTAATCCACCAGTTTGTTTATTAATAGATTGTCTTGCACTGTCTGAGACTTTATGATCACGAGGTACATTCAGAGAGAGAATAGGCCAATTAAATATGAAGTGATGACATATGAAGAACATATTCAACTCTGTCCATGTTCTGTTTCATTTGCACTTTTTTTTTTTACTATTTACCAAATTAAAGGAGTTTCTTTGGGTTATTTGTTTCGTCTTTTGTTCTGTATTTTATTTTATCTCATCCTTTGCATCTAAATCACAGCCAAACAATTTTATTGTGTTATCTTTCATGTAAAAATCAGAAATGAATGCTATAATATGCTATAATCTATCAATTGTAGTCATAGATAGATAATGTCCTGAATATTTGTATTAACATGAAGAAAGATATTATTAAAGGGACAGTGTGTAATATTTTAATGAATTTATTAGCTAAAATCAATATCTTCATTCATAAATAGGTCCTCATAAGTGTATAATTACCTCTGCCAATAATCTGATTTATCCCCGTAAGATAAAACTTAACTTAACTATAAGGAGGCTGCAAAACACGTTTGAGTTATGATGATTTTTCAATCCGATAACTATTGATATCCGTAGTGACTTTTAACCAAATAAAATAAGCCACTGAGTGGCGACCACATGAACTTGTTACGGGCTAAAAAGAAACCAATGTGCAGGAACTTGTTCATCTTTGGATGCGGTGGTGCGTTTATTTGCCATTTATATCCACATTAAAATCATAAGTGTCCTTTCAGCGAACAGTCGAAAAAAGCACGACGACAGTCAAAAACGGTTTGCCTCCTCAGTTCCACACACACCTGACTCCCATCAGCTTGGAGGTCAACTATATGCACTTTTTAGACCAATGCTCCACCTTGTGTACAACTCAAGAACTGCATGTGTATAAATAAAACAGACAAAACTACATTATGGCTCCCACAATATCTAACAGGGCATGTAGACATGTTTTTAGACCTTTTTTTTAAGATATGTGTATATGTGCAAATAATCAAACAAATAAATTGATTCTGTGAATTCCCCCCATGAAGAAATAAGAACATCAACACTTAATGAATACTTTAAAAAATAGAACAAAATTCGCGACGGGAATCATAGAAAACTGACATTCAGACCCCAACAGTTATGGCACAAAGCAGAACAGAACCAGTTCTCATATGCATATAAAGCGTTAATTAATCAAACTGGTTGTCAGATGCAAACATAATATCTTGTAGTGGACAATGACTTCTGTTTTCTCACTTCATAATAATGTAAATGGTCGAGCGTCTCTTCAATCTGCCCTAATCTGTGGATTTCCCCTCTGAGGGTTTTTTTTTTTTTTTAACATTCCACTTCACAGGACACTTTGTTAAGTGAACTTCAAAACAGATCTGAACATTAAACAAGCCCACATAATGTGCAAATCACAGCGTGCAGCCAGATGATTGGATGACTGGATTTGAAAATACTTCTCTGTCCTGTAAGCCATGATTCGAGTGTGCGTTTCAATCCTTTAAAGTGTTAGAAATACAAATAAACAAAAGAGTTATTGCTGGATATTGTAAACATTACATCTTTCCGATATACACACACATACATGTATAATATACATATATAATGATACACATACATACATGATTTATATATATAAAATCAGAAAAAGCTGTCAACAGCTGGTAAAAAAAGAAAAAAAAATCAATTTTCACCATGTTTTTAGTAATTAAAGGTTTTAATAATCAGACTGTGACAAAATTCAGGATGTAGATAGGAATGCAAATGTTAAATACGTTGGTGTATGTAAGTGCTAGCTCACAAACTTCTTCATGCACCTTCAAAAGGAGGCTCAGCTGCTCCAGAAACTCTTCTGCAGCCCAAATTGTCAGGACACAAATATGTCCTCCAGTGCAGAGCAACAACACAGGTCTTCCCTGAATGTTGCGACGAGTCTCAACGTGTCGAAAGAGGAGCATTTTTTCCCTTTCGACAGTGCTGGAAAAAAAACTAGGGTAGGGATTTTAAACCCTCCCTGAAAAGACTGGGAGAGTGCTACTTGGTTCTAGTTACGAGGCTGTGACATCACTGCCAGTGGTGGAAGCGCATGCAAAACACACTTTATTTCTCCTAAGCAAACAGCACCGTCCACCGTCGTCAATTATTAACTCTGTGTTACTATGTGTAACCAGAAATTACTCTTGTTGTGTAAAAAGGGGATGGTTTCCTCCTTCATACGTATCTGTCCGAGGTTGAGGACGGAGAGAGGGCTTCGCAGAGTGTCTCAACCATTCCGTGGTCCGATGTGACTGAATCTACAGTTCAGACCCGAAAATGTTCACCATTCCAGAAAGTAGAGAGCTCATCGGATCCCGGGGGAGTTTAGAAACCAGCTTATAGAAGTGTGACATTAAAATCACGAGATTTGCCTTCAAGGAAAAGACAAAATAAAAAATAAAATCTACACAAACAGCTTTACCTTTGGCTCCATATGTTTTTGAAAACTGTTCTCTGCTGTTTGCTGGTTTGCTCGTAATGAATTATGCATTTGATAGTTAGATTACATTTTCTGTTTAGGGAGAATAGGTTCCGTTTGGTATCGACACCTTCCATTCCTCACAGACTACATCAACAATAATGGAAACAGTTTGAACGCTGAACAGATCTCACAATTCATCACATTTCTTTGGAGCCCAACTCAACTTTGTTGAACCTAAAAACAAACAGAAAACCCCCCAAAAACAAAAACATCTGCTCCCCTGGACGGTTGGCCACTCAAATGGTCACTAGAGGCTGACTCCAAAAGTGAGTCAATCCCCAAAAGCCCCTCACATTAACAGCCTGGTACAAAAAAAATAAATATCAGATCAATCAGAACTCCATTCAGAAAACAAGCATTTTAAGTAATTTGCTAGTATTCTTGAAACCAGACCTAACAAACCATGATTTCAGACTTTTTACAAATTGTCACCATTATGTAGTTAATTTGGCATGATTCTTGATACATTAATTGCAATTTGAAATCACAACAAAATAGTTTGTTTTGGGTTTGTACCTCTGTAGTAAACCAGCAGATGTGTCATTTGCTATTCACAGTGAATATACACCACCTGGGTGATGTTATGAACCCAGACAGGATGATGTTTGATTACCCAACATATCTGGGATTTTCTACAACACAAAGCAGCAATAGTGGATGAAAAATGAATGATGAAAGATGGATTGTCTACACGGAGGTAAGCCCCTCTTCCTCCTCCTCCTTGTGCATTCAGTGCAAGTCGTGCAAATATAAATACGAATGATCCGAGGTGAACACTCACTTCGCCCCCTTTGAGCTTCACTATGGGTGACATCACAGAGTCTACAGCCACGTTTTACAATCTGACCCCGCTCTCCACTAGGAGGCAACAAGATGAGCTCACTTCTGTATCCGCAAGGGGTGTTTTTTATGTACACAACTGTTCAAATGTTTGTTATCTCCAAATGGAAAAAAACCTGACTGACAACTGAAGAAGCTGTAAAGGACAAAGGCTTGAATCAGAGTCAGTGGTTAGATTGAGGAGATTAAACTGTTTGTCATTCCATTGTATGTTCATAAACTGACCCGAGACTCACCTGTGTTTCTATAGTTTCTATGACCTTTGCTAAACCAACAGGAAGTCGCATGTTAATCCCAGTTTTGAGATATTGTTAAACACTTCATGCTCAAGCTTTCCAGTTTTTCTTTTAACCGATATTTATTTTTTATTATTTATTTATTTTCTTATATCCTCTCAGTTGTCAGTCTGCTTGAAGTTGCTCAAAACAAATAAAAATAAACTCCCATTTGTAAAGGAGACTTTAAACAGGCTAAAAAAAGCGTGGCTACAGCCCCGAGCTACAAGGCTAGCTAGCACGAATGTGAAGAGAAAGACACAGACCTGCGGGCGGTTTCCTGGAAAGGTGGAGCTGCCAACGGTAGTTAGTTACCATGATGATGCGGACAGAAACCCGCCGGCCTGGAGGCGGATCACGGCGCCACTTGAGAGACTTTGGGTACGTTGTCTTCACTCATTTTAAACGAGTGCTTTTAAGCTAGGCTATACGTTAAGCTAACGTTAGCGCTCGTCCCGTGGTTGCCGAGCAACATGAAGAAAGAAAGAAGAGAAGCGCTGTAAAAAATAACTTAACTATAAAAGGGTAACAAAAACACAGTTTCACCGTTGTGTTTCAATAATTATTATTGAGGGTCACCGACTATTTCCTGGACTAGAGAAAAACTTCAAATGTAATCTCCCGTCATGCAATACTGCGTCCAAACGGGAATTGCTTCAGTGAATTTCATTTCTTTCTTCTTCTTCTTCTTCTTCTTCTTCTTCTTCTTCTTCTTCTTCTTCTTCTTCTTCTTCTTCTTTTGAGCCAAGACTATTTAAAATGTAAAAAAAATATATATATATTGTTTTTTTGTAATCCCTGTTGAAATAGTTCTTATTTAAAGAAAAGAAAAATCAGTAATATTAATCCACAATGTTAAGTTCTTATTTAGCCATCTTTGTGTGTGTGTGTGTGTGTGTGTGTGTGTGTGTGTGTCAGCAGTATGGACCTGGTTTTTTAAAGTCTTTCCAAATCTCTATGAGATCGGTGTGTGGGTGCAAAGTCGTGGCTACAAGCCCGGAGTACGCACAGCGACTGTAATCCACGGGAAACACATGAAAATAGTTGTAGTTCGGCGGGTCGGTGAAGGGGATGCCCAAGTGTTTCATACACAACCCCAAATGCACGTCTTCGATGTACAAAGCTTTAACATGTCTCGACGCCTCCACCAGCTTTTTGGGTAGGTCAAGAGACAACACATAGCCCAGACCCAAAGCGTAGCGAGGGTACTGTGACCAAGGGTAAATCTCCCTCGGTAGGAACCACTTAGAACCCCGATCCCTCGAAACCGTGGCTCCTGTCGCCAGAAGCCCGGTCATGTAGTTTGATTTTGGGGCGTTCGCCAGCATGTTGATGAGATTGGGCACATTCAGAAACATGTCCGAGTCGATCTTCATGGCGTAAGAGGCGCCTTGGCAGTGGGAGTCCAGCCACTCCAGCATCACCATGGTCTTGATGGTCAGGTTCTTGTAGCAGTCCAGGAAGTCGCTCTGAATCAGGTCTCGGTGCTCTCCGCTCTCCCGCCTCACCTGCTCCTGGAGCTCCCGCGCCCCGTCTCCGGTGTGCATCCCCAGCAGGAAGAGCAGCGTCACCACTTTGCCCAGCACCAGACCCTCACCTCCCCAGGTGCTGCGGATGGCGTCGCGGTCCGCCCTGTTGTGGGGCGCCACGGGAACCATCAGCACCAGGAAAGGCTCCTGCTCCTCGCATTTCTTCGGCTCGTTCAGGACAAAGTTGTACTTGTAGGGGTACTCTACCAACCAGGGGCTCGGGGATTCGTAAGGAACCGGGATCGGCGTCTTAATTTTGTTTAGCGTCATTGGCGGCAGCGTCACAGATTTGGTATGCGAGGTGATGTTCTCAGTGTCAGGATTCACAGTTACTAACCCAGCTGGTTCGGATCCCGGTGAGCCCGTGACGGAGCCGGTCTTGTTGGGCGGGGAAACTTTGTGTGTCCGACTTCTATATGGATTGAGCCAGATTGTGGATCTCCAGTCTGGCGACTTTAAGTCTGTGTTGTAGAAAAGGAGAAGCACCGCCAGCAGCAGGACGAAGAAGAAGCACTGGCGCCGCGAGGGACTGCACCATCGCCTGCTTTCGGGCTGTTTTCCAGCATCCACCATCTCCGGGCTGAGGGCAGAGGTACCACAGTGAGACAGGCAGTACTTTTTTACTTTGCTTGAGTATTTCCATGTTACGCTGCTTCATGCTTCTACTTATACTACCTTTCCAAGGGAATTGTTGTACTTTCTAATTCCCCCACATTCATCTGACATCTTTAGTTTCTTTGCAGATTCACTTCGTACAAAACATGTATCAACTAATACATTATATTATATCATTACACATATATACTGTCCAGCAGTACTAGTAAGTAGTAAGTAATTTAACCACTGTTGGCTGCTGCAACATTAAAGTGATGAACAAAATAATTCATCAATCATTGTGATCCAGTAATGGATGAGGCCATTCTAAGTACTTTTGGTACTTAAATTATGTTGTAATGCTTATGTACATTAGTAAGAAAACTTTTTAATTGAAAAATAAAACAGTATATAACATTTCAGTGAGTATTTCTTGGTACTTTTAGTTCAGTAAAATATTTTAGTTCTTCTTCCACCATGCAGTGTATCTACATTTACTTAAGTAAATATCTACTTCTTCCACTACTGCAGTATTACTACTTTTAGTTCAGTAAACAGTCAGAATACTTCCTCCACATTCAGTATATCTATGTTTACTTAAGTAAATATCTGAATGCTTCTTCCTCCATGCAGTATTACTACATTCACTTAAGTAACATATATTTCATCCACTATGCATTTTCAGTACTTTTACTTAAGTAAAAGGTCAAAGTACTTCCTCCATATTGTGGTATTAGTACCTTTGCTGAAGTAAGAAGTGTCAGTATTTCCTCCACCACTGCAGTATTGCTACTACTCCTCATTAAAGCGTCTGAGTGGTCGGGGTAAATTGACATTACTAAAGTATTTGATAAAGTACTACTTATAAAAATGTTCTTCATGGGTTCACAGGTGAGACGGAGAATCGTCTCACGGATGAAATGTTCTGGCTTCGTATAAAGGTCTGTGTCTTCCCTCCCCTTCTTCCCTTGCTCGTCTCGTCAGACACAATTCCACCAGCACACAATATACATTATAATTAATATATACAGTATACCTTTGCCCCCCCTTAGCACAAGCCCTCTCCAGCATGACGACACTCCAACAGTCAATAGATGCGAGTCTTCGCGGTTGTCCTCCTTCCAGATATGAGGCAGAAGAGACGTAACACTGAAAAATTCATGACTACCCTTTGAGGCGTTGAGTTGCAGGTGTGAAGCCGTCACTGTTACCTGTTAGAACACAGCGGCAATAAAACCACGTTAATCCCAGATGCTGCCATCCATAATGGACTGTGCTCCTTGCTGCTGTCAGCAGGCTGCTTGCTTGTTGGAGTAACCATGGCACTCCCGTTCCCTTTTTATCTTCTCCTTTTTACCTGCAGGTTTAGCCACACCTTTGTTTGCTCCTCCCCCTCCCCTTTCACCAGTGCTTTTCTCTCAAAGCTGCTGTAAACCTTGAAATACACCGGAGACTTTAGGGGGAGGGGGGGTTTGTGTGTTGGCGTTGAAGGAGGAGGAGGGTGTGCTCTGTATGATTATACGATATGATCCCACAGAAGGTCATTCGACTTAAAGGTTGTTTGAATACCTGTTACTTTCATTTGTTTAAAACAAAATGTTAATTTCATATATATAATAATATATAATATTCAGATTACTTTACTTAAATAAAAATGTCTCCTCAAGTGCTACAAATTTAAGGTGTTTTAGTGGAGTATTTTCCATTTTATGTAACTTTATACTTATAAGTAAATATAGTACTTGTTACTTCCTGCCCCTTCCTGTCCAGTGAAAACCACATATCTCCAGATGTTTGTGATAAACTGAAGGAGTTTTCTTCGAAAAAAGTTAAAGCTTATAAGTTAAAGCTGTTTTTTGACCTTTTTTCAGAGATGCGTGGTTCTCGCAGGACGTCGACATGTGAGGAGCTTATAGAATATGATGCATTGCTGTCGATTAGACCTATAAGTGTTTAGAAAGGAGTTAAAACATCGACAGCAGTCAAATGCAGTTTACACATGAATGCAGCAGTAATATTTAACCAGAAATATGACAGTCAAACACTGACAAGAAACATTGTGACCAATACTTTTACTGTATTATAGTTTTGAGTGGAGTATTCTCACAGTGTGGTTGTATGAAAAAGTAAAACTATTTAATTATCTACATGAAATAAGATCCCAAGAGGAGAAATGTCGTCGTTGCAGCAGATAAATAAGTACACACAAATACAGAAATTAAAGAAGAATTATGAAAACTATGAAGTAGTTGCTTTAATCTACTGTTTTACAATCGTGGTGAAATGAGCAAAGGAAGGAGAATGGTGGAAGTCAGCATCAACAGAGATATTAGATTTAGATATACTGATACTCACTGTTTGTTCCTCTGAAGTTGAACTTTATCCTCACAGTCGGTGGAGGAGAGGACGCTGTGCAATTGTTAAAATATTTTCTTTTGAATATACGATGCCTTGCCACGTCAGTATGCATATATACTTCACTTTGCCACCTGACATTGACTGCAGTAGTTTGACTGCAGCAGTTTGACAGCTGATGATGATATTCATGATAAAAATATTTTATAAAGTATGCTGTTGGTTTGGGAAATTATGAGCTGTAACATTTTATTGGCGGACAGTGATGTATGTGACCGTGTGGAGTTAAGCAAACTCCATTCTCTGATTTAAAAAAAAGAAGAAAAACATGATGTCCTGGTGGTTTCATGGGTGAAATCGATTGTTTCCACACAGCTCTTAAAAATGGCGACACCTGAGCTTACAGGTAAAGGTGCTAACAGTGCTAACAGCGTTTACAGTGCTAACAGTGCTAACTGTGCTAACAGTGTTTACAGTGCTAACAGCGTTTACAGTGCTAACAGCGCTTACAGTGCTAACAGCGTTTACAGTGCTAACAGCACTTACAGTGCTAACAGTGTTTACAGTGCTAACTGTGCTAACAGTATTTACAGTGCTAACAGTGTTTACAGTGCTAACAGCGTTTACAGTGCTAACAGCGCTTACAGTGCTAACAGCGTTTACAGTGCTAACAGCACTTACAGTGCTAACAGTGCTAACAGTGTTTGCAATGCTTACAGTGCTAACAGCGTTTACAGTGCTAACAGTGCTAACAGTGTTTGCAGTGCTTACAGTGCTAACAGCGTTTACAGTGCTAAAAGTGCTAACAGTGTTTGCAGTGCTTACAGTGCTAACAGCGTTTACAGTGCTAACAGTGCTAACAGTGTTTGCAGTGCTTACAGTGCTAACAGCGTTTACAGTGCTAACAGTGTTTGCAGTGCTTACAGTGCTAATAGCGTTTACAGTGCTAACAGTGTATGCAGTGCGTACTGTGCTAACAGTGTTTACAGTGCTAACAGTGCGGGGAATCGGAGGAGGGGCGCTATTCTTTTGAAAAACAATCGGCAGCTATCAGCAACACACACAGCAGGAGTCTTCATTCTCTGCTCCGAAGATTATTCCTACTAAATCTTCACATAGAAGATTTTCTAATGTATTCTTCAATTTTTTCAATCAAAAAATTGAAGAATACATTTATTTATCATTCTTGAACGTCAAACACAGCAACAACAAAAAAAAAACATAAATTAATAAAACGAATAAAGGCCATGAAAATGTAAAATACTCGGCTACATATTATACGTGGAGAGCGTTTATTGTGAAAGGTGTGAACGAAAGAAGTGAGTCTGGTCCAATCCCACTTATCCCAGTTATAAATACAGGTTCAACACAAACCAGTTCTTCACAACGTGATTGGTCGATGTCTGTCTTTACTCACTATTCCCTCCAAACTGGGTGAAGGCAACGGTTATATATTGACGTGCAGATTAACAGCACTCAAAAAAAAAACCTGCCCAAATGTGAAGAGGCCTTTTGGACTTTTTGTCTTTGACTTTTAATGCCTGAAAGGCTGCTTTAAGGAGTATTAGCATGCAGATGGTTGGATGAATGGATGACACGATATGTATTTTTTCACCATATATTGTTAAATTGGTCCAAGGGTGAGCAAAGGATGTGTGTGTGTGTGTGTGTGTGTGTGTGTGTGTGTGTGTGTGTGTGTGTGTGTGTGTGTGTGTGTGTGTGTGTGTGTGTGTGTGTGTCGTAGGCCAATCAAAAGCTCAGCTTTTTATCGCCAGCTGCTCTCGCTCTCACAATGATGTAACACATTTTGTGAGAATAGGACATGCTTGCTGCACGTCTGGAATAATGACTAACCTGTTGTGTCAGGTAGACACCCAGTTACAGCTCTTAACTTTGATTGAACCAGAACGTAAAAATGTGTTGGTTGTTTATTCAGTGCGAGTGTTAAATTACATGGAAGTGATTGACAATCCAAGGTGGTAAGAGGTACACTGGTGTAGGAGTAATACCACGGAGTACAAATGTGGTAATTATTAATTGTCTATTGTAAATCATTATACGAACATGCATGAGGTGTTGCAGAGCATGACCCACTAACAACACCCCCCCCCCCCCACACACACACACAAAAAAAATAGCACTTCCATGTTCTGACCTATAGCACTTTGATCATAGCATTGTTGTTCTTAAGGTATGTTTGCTGAACTACTTTACTCAGACGAGAATCTAACACTATTTTTAGCTCTTAATTTATCAGCAATGATATGTTTAGTTTCTTTCTTTTGACAAATATACTTATTGTAAGTCACTTAAACAAAAGCGTCTGCTAAATGCCCTAAATGTAAATGTAAAATGTGTTTAGGAAGGAAAATAATCAGTTCTTTAGCCACATGCCATGAAACTTTGACATGTTCTTTGTCAGATGTATTCCTTATAAATGAGACAAAGCTTTGTTTTTCTATTTCAACATGAGTGCATAAAGGCTGAATAAAGGATATAATAATAAGCATGAATACTGATTCATTAAATTAAAATAATTAAAATAATATACTTCATTAAAATAATGTACAATTGCATCGATAAGAATGCTATCTATGAGCTATTTTAGATTTAAAATTGGAATATTTGTTGAGCTATGAAGCCTTTTGTTAAAAAAGAAAGTAAGAAAAGAAATGGATGTTATGATCATAACTAGGGTTGCAAAGGGGCGGAAAATTCCCGGTAAATTTCCGGAAAGTTTCCGGTAAATTTCCACGGGAACTTAAGCTTGGGAATTTTGGAAATATTCCATATTTGGAAACTCTCCATGGGAATAATGGGAATTAATGGGAATTTAGGGGAACTAACTGGGAATATATTATATCCAAGCATAAATATGAACAGAAGTCATAAGAAACATCCATACAAAATGTTTTCAACAGATATTTCAACAGATTTATTTGAAAGTAGAACAGAACATGTTTTAATTAGTTGTTTCATGGGTGAAGTCAAAAACAGGAATGTTAGGTTCAATACTCCCAACCCCACTCATTCAAAAATGGAATGGAATGTTCCCATTCATGTCTATGTAAGAAGCCGTGCGATGCCGTCGCGGAGCAGCGAATTTCGAGAGACGGAGCGCCGCTGCCCGCAAGCAATCGAAAATCTTTTAAACTGACCGATGTCGATCTAAAATAAAGACAGATTCAGCAACTGCATAGCTTATTTCTCGCCTAACATGTTTTCAGAAACACATTTCAGTTAACTATTTTTGTAAAATAAGAGGGAGGTGGGAGGCTGCGAGGGGAGAACGATACGAGCTCGGAGGAGCACAGAGCACAGAGGGGAGGGGAGGGGAGGGGAGGGGTGTGTGTGTGTGTGGGGGGGGGGGGGGATGCTTTTCAAACCTTTCAAATCGTAGACTAGAGCTTTAATAAATATATTTCCCCATAATAGCATCAAAACTTACTTCACTTTGTTTAGTCCAGAAGCTCAAATGTGTGCCTTCAATAGTCTTTGTGCTTCAGGCTCAAAAGTGTGGTCCAGTCTTCTAGTGATCTTCTGTACATGTGATGGAGGCATGTACAGTGCCAGTAGGGGGTGTGGTCTCAATAGCCATGCACTAAGCAGTGTGCTCTGTGCATGTGATTGAGGAATGGCATGGATATTCAAGTGTATTTGAATGGCATCTGTTTGTTTTAGTCAAGATTATGCTACAAAATAACTCCTCAGCTATATTTTTTGTCCCCTTTGAAGAGCCAACCATCAATTTTAAAAATGTCCAGTTTATTCCCGTTTATTCCCATAAATTCCCAGGGAAAGTTTCCACTTTTGCAACCCTAATCATAACATAAATTAATCTTCAACCTTTTATGAGACATACTCGTGTTTGGACTTTGGAATAATTTGACGTAGTCTTTTACACTTCTGTGAAATAACAACAAGGGAAATGTATTAGAAATAGAAAGATTGCTATACTTTATTAATATGTTATTATTTTCTTAATTTTTCATTATCTGAATAGAATGAATAATTAATATATAATGAGGTTCACGTATAATCATAAGCAAGCAAATTATGTATGATGATGTATATATATAAATATAAACATATATATATAAAATATTCAAATATAATATTCATATTAAAGATACATTAAGAGGAAAGGGTTATTTTGAAGTGCATTTCAGAACATTAACGCAGATACATAAAATGGTAAATGGCCAATTTATCAAGCGCTATTCTTCCAACCGCTCAAAGCACTTTGCACTACATTCATATGTTCAGAATTCACACATTCACACTGATGGCAGAGGCTGGAACCACCTGCCCATCAGGATCTAATATCTCAGTCCTTCAGGGTCAATTTGGGGTTCAGTATCTTGCCCAAGGACACTTGACCTGGAGGAGCCGGGGTTGGAACCGCTGCTTCACTTTCCCCAGAGCGCCCTGGACTTGCACTTTGCAAATCACCGACAAACACATCAGTGTGTCGATGATGTGCAGTAGGTTTGTCGACGGTTTGTTTAACCAGGTTATGTGGGTTTGGCAGATCAGACAGTGATAGGCGGAGGCTGGTGTTGTGTAAACGCTGGTCTCAACAGAATCAATGGAACAATGAAGACCTCTTGTTCCAGAGATAATGGAGCGATTGTTTGAGCCAAATACCAATTGTTAAGGTGGGATTATGACTTTAGGAAACCACCAGGAAATAGTTCCTGACACACCTTGTCAAGTTAAAGCGATGGTTCGGAGTAAAATGCACCCTAGTCTAGCGCTAACACTAGCGCTGCGCTGACGCCGTTCCGTGTTTACCAAGCTGTTTCCGTGACGCGAGTTTCACGCGAGAGTATGAAAACGTTTCGCTGAATTTTTATAAATGCTTATATTATCAGGTCATCAGGCAAATGTTCTTTTAAATAAACTCCTGGTTTACTTACAAACTTTCAAATGCCTCGTTTTGTGAGTACAGACCCTATGTGTACTACTGCAGAAGTTTGGTAACATTCCATGCATTATTAGTGGGGTAATTTACGAGATATACATAATGTACTGTTCACGCTAGTACTAAGCCATTCAGCTGACAGCCCTATCTTGACCGATGCTGACCATCGCTAAAAATGCTTCTGAGGGGGTGTTTGGCTGGATGTCATGGTGGAAATTACCTAGGGTGCATTTTACTCCGAACCATCGCTTTAATAGAGACCGACATAAACGTCTCCGATGGGATTCTGTGCATCTTTCTTTAAAGGTCTCTCTGTGTGTTCATGTTGTCTGTCTTTTGCACTTTAAGGAGACTGCAAAAGGAGGGCAGCTACAGTTTGGACTAAAAACAAAAGAAAAAGTGTGAAAGTTCATCTTCTTCATGGTGTTTTATGGCGGTTGGCATCACATGGTGCATTACCGCGGATCAGGAGTGTGGATCAGGATTCTTAATATTATTCCCTAATTCGAATAAATTAATAGATACAAATAAAAGACAATAATGAAGAAAGAAAACATTTTGATAATAAATATGTATTATATCCTCTATAAAATGTATTTTTCTAAAATACTGAAACATTTAATTTCGAAATCTCTGTCTTAAAAAAATCACTGGATAGACCATTTCTATAGACCATGTTTTTAAGTGGATATCTTTTGTTGAATTTTAAAAATTTCTGAATTATTTAATTTTTGAAAAATAATTGTGAAAAGGAATTTATATAAGACACAATTGAACTCTTTTCTGATTGTTTTATCTCAGACTTCTGGGTTCAGTGAAATCCTGGCGTCCCATTAAAGGTTTTGGGAAATGAGGAGCGGTAGTTACAATTTATTTAATTAAACATTAAAAAGGGGTTTGGGAAAATTTAAACATGTCTCTTATGCCTGTTAGTTTATATTTAAATCATAAACCCTCATATGATTGCTATTTATTAAATGAATCACCGACCAGATGCCCAATGCTCCATCCAGTCTTTGTTATGTTTGTTCTTTACCGTAATGTGCGTAATACTTAAGTTATATTGTGATTGCACAGTGTAAAATTACCACCTTTCTGTTCATCTTTAATTGGTTTGCTCCGGGTGCTCCGGGTTTTCCAAAATCACGTACATTTCTTAATGACAAAAAAATAAAGAAAAATGTATAAATTGATCGTTATGCGCGTTTAATCTGGTTAATCCGGTTTTTTCGTAACGGAATTTTGTACATGATTTGGATCGCGTTTTAGAAACCGATATAAATGAGCCTCTCGGGCTTCCATCCATGTTTCGGGGTTCTACGTCATGACGCAAGGGGTGGGGGGACGTACCGCGTCATATCTTCCAACACACAACCGCCGCTTCCTGGCCGGCCCAGGTTGGTGCCTCAGGCCCCGCTACAACGCTGAACCGTTATCCGTACATGCTCGCCCTTTCGCCGGGGAAACGTACCGCGTACCCGGTCCGCGAGGACCCGCCGCCGGTATGAGCGTATGAAACGGCCGGAAAGGTAGAAGTCCCGGGACTCTGCTGTTCGGTGAGTGTGTTCGAGTTTAAAGGGCTCCTTACTTAGAAACGTTGATTTGTTTTGTCAGTTATCGACTGTGTTTTTTGTTCTGGCGTGTCTTCACAAGAAACTTAAAAAGTCAAACTGTTGAGTGATACATATTATATTATATTATATTATATATATTTATATACGTCAGATGGGAAATCTCTCTCTCTCTCTCTCTCTCTCTCTCTCTCTCTCTCTGTCCATCAACGCGCTGACTGACCCTGACATGACGTCACTGACCCGCTGACAATTCGCTGTCTCGACTCTAATCTAATTACAGCTTAAAGTTTCCTACTTGAGCTCATTCAAAGATCATTCACTCAAGTGCTTTACTCACTTCTACTCCACGGCTTCACATTTGGCAAATATGTTACTTTTAAGCTCCTGTAATAAAAGAAAGAAATAGTAACATGATGATGTCATACAATATCGCTGTAGATTTACATAGCCAGCAGTACACTCATGGGGAACATGTTACTGCATGAACCTCAGTATCAGTACTCAGTACCTGGTTCTGCTTGACTTCCTGTAGTGGAGTATTTATAAGAATCTGATTTACGTTCTGTCGCCACAGCGTCGGGGCTGGAGGCGAGGTTGAGGCCCGAGGCGTGGCGGCCGTGGTGATGGTGTTGGACTCGGGCGAAGTCTTCATGGATCAGGTCGAGGGTGAACGCGTTGGAAGCTGCGGGGACTCGTCGGAGCTCGAGGTCCGAGCAGCCAAATCCGCCGCGGCGTCCAGGTCGCCGGCCAAGAGGAGCAGCGTTGCCAAGAAGGAGGTGTCCCACAATGGAGTCCCGGCGCAGACGAACAACAGCAGCCAGGTGGCGCCGAGGAGGCCGTCGTCGTCCAAAGGCGGGGCCATGCCCACGCCCAGGCCACCGCTCCGCCGCCCCCTCAGCCTGGAGATAACGCCCCAGCGCCTGCGAGGGTCTCTGGAGCAGGTGGCGGACCGGCGGATGGTGCAGCCTCCCTGGCGCAGCGGTTCGGCCGCCCCGTCACCCCCGGCTCGCAGTCTGACCAGCCCCAGCCTGGGGGCCGGCGGCTGGATGCGCCGCAGCGAGAGCACCTGCTCCGTCAACTACTCCCTGGGGCTCCGGGTCGGCCGGGGTCAGATGCGTCCCGCTACCTCGCTGCCACACATAGCCAAGGGGGCGGGGGGCAGGACGCTGCCCAGCAGGACGCTACCCACGCCGTCCAGGCCCTGTCTCCTCGTGGCCCTCAGGCCCCTGAACCTGGAGCAGGAGAAGCAGACCTTCTTCCAGTCCGACTACAAGTACGAGCCTCGGTTCGAGTACATGGAGCCGGAGCCGAGGAGCGTGCTGGAGAAGTACCGAGAGGGCTCGGGCCTCTTCCTGGAGCAGGTACAGTACCGAGCATCTACTTCCTGTGAGGTCACACGATGATGACAAAGTCGATGATGTCGTATGTTGTAACTGCAGGCGGTCGGCATCATGGAGTGCGTCCTGAGGAAGTTTGGCTCCTATGAGAACTTTGAGGAGGTGACGGGCGGCAGCGTCCTCCCTAAAAGTCAAGTCTGGGCCGCCGTACGTAAATATCTGCAGAAAGAAGGCTGCGTGGGAGAGGTGAGTGACCTACGACCCCCGAAACTGAATTAATTTCATCATTTACACCTGTGATTTTTTTTCCTGTTGTGTGACTGGAATCGGTTCGGCGATAAAGCAAATTTTTCGATCAAGTTACGATCTTCTATGATATCAACTATTAATCTTGCAAATACAAATTTAAACCTTTTGTTTACGATTGCTTTTTCAGGCCACTAGATGGTGCTGTTTTTTTCTGGCTGGTGCGGTCAAGTCAGCGGGATTGTCAGGAACAATAAAACAATGTTTTACAGTAGCATAAAAAAGTTAATTTATCGCAGAATATGTCATCACAATACTCACGAAATGTTTAAAATAAGATTATATCATGACTTAAGTACTGTGACGATGTTGTATGGTGATTCCCGCCTTTTTATTAAATATGTTTTAATAGACGGCTCTAAAGCAGTCGGTGTGATTTGAGAGCTGAAGTGCTTGGTCTTCAGGGTGCTGCAGGAATATTGTTCTATGGAATAAAAATACATCAGTGGGATGTGGAATGCAAGGCTTTTGACTTGTAATAGAATATTTATACATACTTGTACTTGTAAATGATTTGGATCCTCTTTGCACCACTGTTGGTCCCAATAAACACAAACGTAAGAGTTGCTTTGTTCCTCAAACAAACGGAAACCAAAAGGTTCTTTCCACCCTGAAGTCCTTGTTTTTTATTTTATTTTCATTTAATTTCGACAAAAAGAACACATAACATTAAGACCGTAACATAACATCACAATAACACTGAATCATACTACAAAAAAAACACAAAAACAAAACAAATATCATCCAAAAATCCAACTAGCTTCTTACCAGCCTTCCTCTTCAATAAACTTTTCCTGTCTCTCTAAATATTTCTTCCTTTGTCCTTATGATATATCCCTCCAAAGTAAAGTAACATTTGATAAACACTATAAAATGACATTGATATTCAAGTTAGTCCTTGTTACCGATGTGCATTTGTGTAAGTTCCATAACAACACACCTAATATGTAATTATGTACTGTTTAAAAGTAGTAAATGAAGAGACATCCACCTCACAATTGTTCTTTCACAGCAAAGCGTCCATCATCTGAAGGTGGAAACTGTTTGTGTCTCATATTTGCACTAAACAAATTGACTAAGGGAAGAGTACCTGATGTTGTTAACACACCAGGACGGCGGTCATGTTTGGTGGTGTTGTGTGTTCAAGGTGGTGGTGCGTCTGTCTGACGAGCTGCTGTCTCAGGCGGTGATGGTGGTGGAGAGCTGCCGTCCGACGCTGACCATCAACCTGGCCGGAGCGCGGCAGCACTGGCTGGAGGGGATGCTGCGACACGAGATCGGTACGCTCACACGCCATCTCACACACACCGGCTAACAACGCTGTCTTCCTCGGGCGGTGGAAGCAGAGCCGTTCCTTGGATCCGTGGAGATGCATCAATCTGTTACACTTGAAAACAGCCTATATTTGTGAAAAACCTGTAGTTAAACCTACAGAACATAATAATAAAAGGTATAAAGAATGTGTCAATAAATGCAACAGATGCAGCATTTTCATCAAACATTTGTATTTTAAAAGTTTGTACAAAGAAGTACTAGTAAAACATCCGTTTATGCCGGTAGGCCACGGCGGGGAGAGCGAGATTTGCTAACGTTAGAAAAAAATAATACTAATTCCAGCATTTGAATAGTGATTTTTTTACTATTTGAATTATATTCGATTTTCCGAAGTTCATTCCAACAGCCCAACTAAATACATTTTGTGTTGATTGTGGCGCCCCCTGGAGAAAGAAAGTGGTAGTGTTTATCCATAAGCACCACCACCTTGTCCTGATCCGGTTAGTCAGTACAGTGTTTTATTTATTTTGTGCATAACCATGCCACGGACAAGGAACAAGGAGAACCAACACCTTTAGTGAGTAAATATTTAATGATGATGATGATGATGATGGGAAGGCAAATATATTAAGAGTTAAATAAAGTAATGATTTGTCTTTAGGTACACATTACCTGCGAGGGGTGAACAACAACCTGCAGCCGTGGTCCACCGCCGACGGCAGGAAGCAGTACGGCCTCAAACCCGCCAATCCCACAGAGGAGGGCCTGGCCAGCCTACACAGCGTGTTGCTACGGAAACAGCCCTACCTGTGGCGCGCCGCCCTGCTGTACTACACGGTGTACCACGCCGCCAGCATGAGCTTCAGCCGCCTCTTCAGCCACATCGCTCGCTTCGTCCAGGACCCGGACGTCCGCTGGGAGTACTGCCTGAGAGCCAAGAGGGGACAGACGGACACCTCACAGCCAGGTGGACGGACAGATGGACACACACACGCACACACACACACACACACACACACACACACACACACACACACACACACACACACACACACTACACCTGTAACAGTCCTGGTACAACCCCATACAGCTTTACAGCTAACAAATAGCACTTTATTATTATTATTATTATTATTATTATTATTAGTTATCTTGTCTTTCCAAATGAATCAATATCTGATCAATAATCCTTTTAAAACATGAAGGGCACTTGATAGTATTTTATTTCCAGTCTTTAGTATCCTCCTTTCAGGCAGCAAGTACAACCTGAGAGGAAAAGTAAACACAGAGAGATAAAACAAATAGAAAGCATGCTCTCTCTTTTATTGCTATAATTATAATTGTACACTGGATAATATTAACAAGTGCTGCGTGTTTGTGTGTTTCCGTCTCCAGGTTGCTTCAGTAAAGACCAGGTTTATCTGGACGGGATCCTCCGAATCCTCCGACACCGAAGAACGATAGACTTCAAGATGCTGACTTCGTTAGGCAAGGTCAGTGTCGATGCCTTCGAATAATAAATACTAATACAAAAATACCGCTAAAATACCACTTTTTAAATTTAAATTTTAAAAGTCAGTTACACATTGTTTCATATGTAATACAAAGCCATGAAATAATAATCACTTTATTCATAAAAAAGTACCATTCACAACAAAGTTACCATGTTCTCTACAGTAAAAACAATAATACGAGTAAATTAAATGCAAATGTTTAAGATAAATATACAACCAGACTTTCTGTAAATAGTCAATAATACAGATATTGATGCGGACGTGCATAGATAAATATAACAAATTAATGACAACAAACAGGAGACGTTTTTACATCCTGTTGCTTCCATAGGTTTCTAAGTCCTGGGTAAGAAAATGCAGAAATGTTGCAAAGGAAAAAAAGAAGTGAGATAATGTGCAGCATCTGCCCCCTGCAGGGCGTTCTAGGTAAAGACAGAAAACCGGTCACCTTACCGGCTAAGTCTAGAAGACTAATGAAACACTTTAGGTGTGTACACACACACACACACACACACACACACATTAGAAACGTGATCAGAGCGTCTCTAATCTCTAATTATCATGTTAGTAGGGCCACGGTCCTGAGAGAGTACAAGTACCTTGAATATGTACTGTATAAGTGCAGTACCTGAGTAAATGTATTCAGTTCACACGTGCATGTGAGCAGGCGTTTGACGACCTCTCCACCTCAGGTGTCCTTCGAGGACGTGGAGAGGCTGCGTCACCTGGCCGTCCTCCCGCGGACCAGAATCCCTCACTTCATGCGAGACCCGGAGCGCTACCTGCACCACCTGGACCACATCGTCACCGTCAACGACCTGGACGACGCGGCGCTGCAACACCTGCTGCCATGACAACCGGAATCCAAGAGGAGGAAGAGCGAAGACGAGGAAGAAGAGGAGGTACACAGACTGTAACGTGGTGCGTTTAATATCACTTAAAAACATCAGTATTATCGATGCTTCATTTGAGCATTTTTTTTGTAAAACTTGAATGATACGAACAAAAAGGGACGTACACACTAACACCTCTATCTACATTTTCACTTTTGTCCACTGCATGCCCCCCCCCCCCCCACTATGAAGTTACCTCAATACTGCAACTCTACGATGTAACCAACATTATCTATGTACGCTCATACATAATCACTGCTCTCATGTCACGTACGCATTTATTCATGCTTTATTTATGCAATTATTTAAGTTTTTATTTGGACAGAACAAACTGTCAACTGAATGTCTCTGGTATTAGCTTTATTATACCTCCTTTTTTTATTTTTAGACAACGTTGTTTTTATGCCTTAGATTATTTGCATTTTAAAGGACACCAAGGACACACACACATTTAAAACAAAAACCCGGGGGAGAAGTTGTAGCCGAGGCCATGAATCTGTAAGTTATCAAGTGCCAGTCGACTCGGTTAAGTATTCAAACGTCCCCCGGGGGAGTTTTTTCTTTGACATATCGATGTTTATTAGAAGAAGATGATCAGCGGCGGTTGTTGTTGTCTTAACGGTGTCCTTGGTGGTCTTTTCACATCGATATGCTACTGTGATGTGACCCCCGACCCCCAAGCCTCCCCTCTGCAGGAGCCAGACCTCCTTTTGCCACGTTAAAGGGGCATTTTGTGCAGAAACGTTGGATGAAAAGATTGATATCGTTCTCACGCCTGTCCGTTCAATATGACGCTGAGCTCCGACCAAAATGGAAAAACAATAGTTGCTAAATAGCTTAAAAAAAAAATACAATATACATTACAAAATCTTTAAACCAGAACAAAGGATATTATTAACTAAATAGTTAGTGAAGTTACAGCTTAAAGTTACGGCCGAAACCAGTGTGCAGTATTCACCCACTGTGTGCTAACGGAGTTTATGCTAACAGGGTTTATGCTAACGGA
The DNA here is from genome assembly GCF_963514095.1 of Eutrigla gurnardus. Taxonomy (NCBI): domain Eukaryota; kingdom Metazoa; phylum Chordata; class Actinopteri; order Perciformes; family Triglidae; genus Eutrigla; species Eutrigla gurnardus. The sequence goes on from NC_139915.1 coordinate 33,001,909, forward strand.
GTTTATGCTAACAGGGTTTATGCTAATGTTGGCAGCTCTCTTTACTGGAGTTATGGAGTTTAGACTTAACCTGCTTAAAGGGTCTCCAGATAACTTCTAACTGAAATTTACACTCCAGAAACGCTTCCAAACGGTGACGTACCGTTTTCCAAATGATTGAAAATGTTCGTAAGCTAACCATAGTGAATCCTTCGTAAAGACGAAATCTAAATTCTAAACAATTCGAATGCTGCTCAGCTTCTTTATTTTTTACATGTCTGTCCAGTCAGCTGGAAACATAAAAAAAGTCAGCCGGAGGGGCGTTTTTATACAATTTACCGTTAGCTTATTTAGCTAGGCACAGCCTGATGCAGCCTCCTGACATCAGTTGTCTTTTCAGTAAGCAACATTGAAAATATTAAAAGCTGACATTCTCATTTCAAGAAAGTAAAGCTAACGTTAACCATGCAATGTTATTGGGGCCATGAAATAAACCCCACACATAAACCCTGTCATTCTTAATGCTAAGCTAAGCTAACTAGCTGTGGCTTCAATATTTAAGTAGAGTGGATTCAAACTTTTCATCTAATTCTCTGCAACAAAAGCAAAAAAAATGCCAAAATGTTGAGCTATTCCTTTAACGTGTGGACAAACTGCCAAAGGGACATTTTTAATTTGAGGAGCAGCCAGTCGTCATGGTTACTGGACGGGGGGCGGGGCAGCGGGGGATGCCGCGGGGCGCGTGCCTTTCGATGGGCGTCGAGCTCATCTGCTGTAGCTAGCCGTGTGTTTGTAGGCTGCTTTTTACTGTGTTTGACACTTAAGGACAGTTCAGATGTCATTGGGGCATTCATTTTAGGCCAAGCCGTCTGTGAGCAGAATTAAAACCAGGAGGTGAGCCGAACAGCATCGCTAGTTCCTGTTTTTAACGTACAAAAAAAAAAAGAAAAACAACCAAACACTTGACCAAAATGTGAATTCTACTTCTGCAAATGCAACGTCGGATTTGAAGATCAACATGTAATTGTAATTGATTCTGCTGTGTTTACAACTTCAGCCATTTGGTAAGCAGATTTCTTTTTTAAATTTGAGCAGGTGGTCTTCTGCTGACCTCATCAAACCTTCGGGCTGGGTTCGCCAAAACGAATGCACCTATTTGTTACGCACGAATGTTGCACAAGTGTTTTATGTTCTGGAAAAACACCTTGAAGTTCCAGTTTATTTATTAAAAAGTACACACACACTTACAGAGCTCTCTCGTCTGTTTTCATGACACACCAAAAACACGCAAAATAGGACATTTTTTTTGCGGTTGTGAAGCAGCAAGGGATCATGGGATATGTCTTCATTGTAAACCATAAAAGAAAATCAATCTTGACGTGACTCGGGCGAAAATAGAGGTAATATATTCAAGTTTTATTCACATTTCGTCACTGCATTCGAATGAAAAAAAACACCGCGCTAGCTAACGTAACGTTACAGCTACTGTTGCTAATGCTATGTAGCAAATTCAGTCGTGTTAGCCACCGTGGTCAAAACTGAAAATGTGAAATGTATTGTAAAAGCAGGATTTTACTGTATAGTTGGTTATGCTCAATGATTTGATAGTACCTCCAGAGTCGTTTATCATTATTATTATTATTATTATTATTATTAATACTTATTGCTAAGAGGCCCCTGATTGGTCGAGGCCCAGGTAAGCCGTGCATTAAGGCACCTCTGGAGGTGGAGCTCATATTGAGGAAATTAATCCAATTATTTTCGCTATAAATTAGTTTGCAAGTGCTGTCAATCAATCAACATTACTTCAGAGACTCTTCATGTGTTTTCTATGTACAATTTTACATTTTTAAGTAACTAAGGCTGTCAGATAATTGTGGAGTAAAAGTACATTTCCCTCTGAAATAAAGTGGAATATCAGTATAAAGTGGCATAAAATGAAAGTAGTAAAGTACAGTACAAGTACTTCAAGCTAGGATTTTACCTGTTCTGAGTCAACAAAAAGTCCGACACGCACATCTTTTAAATAAAAATGGTTTATTCTCTTTCAATATAGCTTTTGTTCTATCCGTAGCAGAAAAGAGCCTCCATGCCACTCAGTGCTAAAACTGGATCTCGGGGTCACCACAGCATCGTAATGACGGACAAACGTCTTTACAGCACAACACCGGCTTGATACTGAGCCAACAACAGTCACTTTGCTCATTTTAAAAACAGGTTGAGGGGGTGTTGGGAGGAGGAGGAGGAGGGAGAGGAGGAGGAGAAGGAGGAGGAGGAGGGTTGGGGGGTTTCAGATCTGATTTCAGATCTGATTTATCTGTGACTCAGACCAAGCAGCTCAGACTCTCCCCCCCCCACCCCACCCCCCGGGATTTGTTGGAAGAAGTTTAATCCGTGCGTGTTTTATGTATTCTGCAAAACTGACATCTTGCGTCCAGTATGGCTGTTGATGTAGAGGCAGAAGTTTCTGCCACGAAAAGGTCACAAGTTGAGGTAACAAAGATTCTTCCTGATTGGACGACAGAGAAACAAACGGACCAATCAAACAAAGAGTACATGTCGAATCATAAGGGATGGTTTATTGCTACTACTGACTATTATTATTATTATTGAGTTACCTGCTCTCTGGTTATCATGTTGCATTGGAGCTGCTTATGGCCTTTGTGCCGTCTGTGTTGGCGTTCGCCTGTTCCTTCACCACGGGATCTGAGGGACGAACACTTTTACTTCATCTGACAGACGCCACCAGGAAACCAGATCTCAAGGTACTGATGTTTAAGTATTTCTACTGTTTGACAGGTTAAAATAGGGTTTATCTAACTCACGAGGATGACACAGTATTATCTCACATTTAAATGCATGATGTTAATACTGAAATGTGTTCCCTCACCTGCACCCAAAACACCAACATAATTATCAGCTAACTGTAATTATTTTTGAAACAAAAAAACTTAATTTTCTTGCACAGTGACATTTTTTTAGAAGTTATTTAGACCATCGGAGTGAAAGTGAAACTATATTATATTTGAGTAAATTCATGTTGATCAGAGTAATCGGTCAGCGTCTCTCCCCTCTGACACCGTGCACATGCATGCAGGATGACGCTGAGTTACCATGGTTACGTGCAGGCTAGTAAATGTGCGTACTCACAGAAGTACGGGTGCTGCATGGCCTCGGCTGCCGTCAGCCTCTGCTGGTGGTCGTAGCGCAGCAGCTTGTCCAGCAGGTCCAGGGCCTCGGGACTCACCAGGTGCTGGTTCTCCGACTGGATGAATTGCTCCCAACGCTTCCTCGTTTGCCTGCATGCAAAACATTTAATATGAATTATAACAACGCATTTAAACACGACTATAATAACCCTGCAGCTGCTTTAAAGCTGTACTAATCAGTATTATGATATTTACACTGGATCAAATTAATATATGTCATGTAAAAGGAGTCGGGCTGTACCAAATAGTTTAATGCATAATGTTGATATTCTTAATCAACATTTCTTTGCATGTCTATTCATTGTGTTTCTGCACATTTGATGATTAAGATCAGGCCATGCTAATATTAGTATTTTACATATTTGCACAAACAGATTCCAGTGGTGGCCGTGTAGGATTGTTTTCTTTCTCATAACTACAGAGCCTTGGAATGTGCAGTAGTCAAACTTTATCATTTAAAAAAAATGTAATCTTTACAATATGACACAAAATATTCTGATTCAGTCCATATTTGTTTGCCACAACCTTTCAAAACACATTTTCCACCGTGATCATCACTAAAAGTGGTAGTTTATTAATAATAATAAAAAAACGAATTAACTAATTTAATCCAAAGTTTGATAGAGGATTTTCTGAAGCCCTGTGTGTGTGTGTGTGTGTGTGTGTGTGTGTGTGTGAGAGAGACTCACTGTCCCAGCAGGTCTTTGAAGCGAGTGTCCAGCTCTATGTGATATTTGTGCAGGTAACCGAAGAGCTCGTCGGTGCCGAGAACTTTAGCAATACGGACCAGCTGGAAAGCAACGGGGAGAAACATTTAATACGGCGAGCTCCAAAGAAAACCCACTTCTGTCCTACTCGGGATACGAGTCTTTATCTGGGGCGTTACCTGGTCGTAGTTGTCCTGGCCATGAAAAAACGGTTCCTTCAGAAAGATCATGCTGGCCAACATGCAGCCTAGACTCCACATGTCCAAACTATAGTCATACATCTGGGGGGGAAGTAAATCACATCAATGATTATTTAAAAAGAAGAGGAAGAAAGCCTTAAGTTTTGATGTTTGAGGTGAAACAGGAAGTACCTGATAGTCCACTAGCAGCTCAGGGCCTTTGAAATAGCGGGAGGCCACCCTGACGTTGTATTCCTGAGCGGGATGGTAAAACTCTGCCAAACCCCAATCTATAAGACGCAGCTGGGACAGAGAGGAAATACTCATGAGTCTGGGTCCCACCACAGGGTTCCTAGAGTGTTGGTAGGAAGGCTGGTCGACCTCAGGAACCTTCAGGAGCTTTGCATAAAATAATGTTTGTTCTTCCTTTTTTATTCAAAACCAAAAGCAGCTAAACCTGCTTTAATAAACGAGCATGTTTAAGACATAATGTTGTCCATAAAGATAATTTCACTTCTCACTCTAATGCCTCTCGTGGTCAGACGGTGATCTTGTGTGAAGTCAGAGGACCGAGGCTAGCTTCTAAAAACTTTTTTTTACTTAAAGCTGTATGAATATATTTATTTTCTGGCCACTTGGGGGCAGCAGAAGCATATCTACGTAACCTTTTGAAAGTTTGCAAACTTGTTGGACAGTTGCCTCTTAAATAACCAGCAGACATTAGCGTTAGCATTTACTTGGAGTCATGGTTTTGTCGAACCATCTCATTTGTTTGTCTGGTTTCTGAAGATGCTAAACACTAATGGCTGACTTTGTCATCAGGGTGCAGGACAGAGTGCAGTCTGTTTAGCAGCTCGTCATTGAGCCATTTGTTTTTTTTTAAATTAACATTTTAGAAATGTACAAAAACATTTGGATATTCCTCGGGTATTGAAGAAATTCTTCATTTTGTAAAGAGGAACTGCAGAGTCGGGTGATAACAACCATGGTTGTAATATTGATTAGTGCAGCTTCACATAACTGTTTCACACTAAACACGTCTCTGATCAATCTCTTGCTGAATTAAGTGAACTTCCTCTCTTCTTCCTGCAGTTTATTCATGTTTAAAATGACCATGAAATGCAACAGAATGTCATTTGACTTAGACATCCATTCATTGTGTGATGAAGGTGATGACTAACTATTATTCTCTAAGTCATAAGTAGAAACAAACTTTAATTTAAATCCCGATGTCGGAGTCTTACCTTCCTCATCTGGTGGTCGATCATCACGTTGTGGGGCTTCACGTCCCGGTGCATGATCCCCATACTGTGACAGTAGTCCAGAGCCTTCATGAAGACACAGACACATATTCAACATGGCGGCTAGGAAACGCTTCCTTCCTCCCAGTGGTTCACTGGTTCACTTCTCTCTTTCTGCACAAGCTCTCATGGACTCATGAAACCAAAAGGGAAGCACGAAGAATTCCACATATTATTTTAACCATCGATTAATTAATTTGGGACTTGAAGAACTATGTATTCTATAAAAATGTCTTGAAATTAAATAAAAAAAGTCTAAGATCACATCTCACATTACTAACTTTTTTGACCACCAATCCAAACTGACAGATATTAGACTTAAAAAGCAACTCCAAACAGCAAATATTCACATTTCAGAAGCTGGAAACGGCAAATATTTCCTTGATTAATTATCTAAATGATGAATTAAGTATCAGAATTGCACTTCTATATCTATTTTCTCAGCATTACATCACACTCAACGTCAATTCCTAAAGATAACTCCTGAAAACAAAACCAGCCGACACATTTAACTGCTGTAAATAACCCTCATTAAATAAATACATGATGAAACAAGATGTTTTTACCTTGAGCAGCTCATACATGTAGTAACGGATATCATAGTCTGTAAGCTTCTGGTAAAGCTCCTGTGGGGAAAAACACAAAGTACATCATGTTTAGAAGGATGTCGGCAGCTCAACGGGCTCCAGTTCATGTACAACATTAACTGCAGGGTTATTATGCGTGTTATTAATTATGGATATCAATGGTAGTTCTGCACGTATGATGTCGGCCAAACTTAAGTACCTTAAAATCTGTGTTATTGATGCACTCAAAGACAAGCGCTGGTGTTCTGGACTGCAAAGAGAGGACAACACAAGGCATAACTGAGGAGGGCAGCAGGTAGGCGGAGATCGTTTTCACACACACACTCACTCACACACGCACACACACACACACGCACACACACACACAGCTACACGCATGACTGGATTACCACTGCCGGCGTGTCGACATGCAGCACGTGTGGCGGCAGAGAGATCCTAACTCACCACCGGGTCTTTGACCGTGTCCACCAGGCGGATGATGTTGGTTCCTCCGCGCAGGTTTTCAAGAATTTTGATTTCCCGTTTGATCTTCTTCTTCTTGACGGGCTGCGAAAGAAACCAAGAGGTGGGTTCAATGTCACGAAAATAAACGGGGAATTAAAGCACTGCAGGGAGGACCAACGTTTAGATGACTTGTGCTTAGTCAGGCGCAGAGAATTTAAGTTGTGGGCACAAATGCGTCAGTAACAGTGTTTCTTGGACCGTCCAGCTCAGAATGTAAAAGTTATCACACAGCAATGATGTGTGGTTTTCTACTTTTCTACGCGTATTCTGAACACAATCACGTTTGAAGAGATCTCGACGGACGATAACAGCGTTTCCACAGTGAAAGTCGTGGCTGCGTGTGGGAGAAGCTCCTGCTGAGATAATCTCTGTACAAATCTTCACGTGTAACAATAGTGTTTACATCTCCAGTCCAGCTCTGACGGGAAATAAAAGGTGACGTCACCACTCCGCTGCAGAGAGCTCCATCAGGTGGAGAAAGAAGCTCACATTATAAAAAGGGAACAAGGCAGAAGTTTGAAGGCTCACCTTGAGGATTTTCACCACCACTTTCTCATTGTTGGTCACGTTTATGGCCTCAAATACTTCACTGTACTTCCCCCGACCCAACTTACGCACCAGCTGATAGTTGTCTTGATTGCTGAGAGAGTGGAAACATTTAGCAGAAATTAAACCAAAGGAAATCAATAATTATGGTCATCATGTATAGTACTAAAACAATTACTCTATTCATTTATTTGACATCTGGAATATTTATGAAGAACAAGAGACCAAACATTTTCTGGATCCAGCTTCTCTAATATGAAGATGTGCTGTTTTCTGTGTTTTAAATGATTGGAAACTGAAAATCTTTTAAGTTTTGGACGAAGTAAGTGAGACAAAACAAGACATTTCTAAATATCTCCTGACATTTTATAAACTGAAGAATGATTCCATCCTGAAAATGTCCAAAAGATAAATCTATACCAAAAATAACCATTAGTTGCAGCCCAAAAATAAAAATTAATCAATCAGAGATTCCCGGAGCAGAAGACCATCTCTTTAATTACCTCGTCACAAAAAAGTATTAAATATATTATAATACAAATCTAAATTCACAAATCCTCAGTTTGCTTTAAAAAGATGACTTTAATGATTCATTGATGATACATTTTCAAAAGTTGTTCTACTTAATTTCCATAACAGACTTATGTTTTGTTCATTTCTATATAATGTTGAAGATATGACTGATACTCTGTTATTTGACGGGACTGTTTGATAATTAAATTAGATTTTAACCTTCAGTGAAGAACATGCAGAATGTTATGCTCTGATAAACTGATGCTTGATATGTTTCTTAATCTGAAACGGATGTTTTCATGCCGTTACATTTTGTGTTGATAGCTTTACGAATTAAATCTCGTGATAAAACTGAGCCACGAAACTGTAAAAACACATGCAACTGTACCTCCAGTTTGGCACATGTGCGTCATAGTCCCAGTACTCTCTGTTCTTCTGTGTGTTGACATCGGTGTATACCCGAGCCTTGCTGCTGGCCGGCGTGGATCCGGGCATCGCTAGCTTCGCGGCTCCGTGTCGAGGACCGTCGCCTCTCTTTGAATACTTCTTGGCTTGAAGCTGGAAGGAACCGCAGCGACTCTCCAGAATACGTGGCTCTAAGAGGATGCCTGTGCTGCGCTTACCATTGGTTTCGGCTGCTAGTCTGGCCCTCCGGTGAAAGGCGTCAGGCCAGTCCGACGCAGCTGTGGTGCAGACGGACAGAGCTACGATGACCGAGTGTGTGATGCCCCTGAGCAGGATGTGAGGCAGGCTGAGATGAAGACCTGCCAGCTGCAGAAAGACCAGAGAGGAAGAGGGTGAGGCAGCAGACAGACATGCAGGTAACGAGGATCATTTGATGCAGGAGCTGCAGTGAAACTTGACTTATAATATTCCTTGTATGTAGTACTGTGACTAACAATTACATTATTTTCTCCAATATTAAAATAATTAAAAATATATTATTTCCCTCAACCCAAGGCGATGTATTCAAAATGCTTATTTAATTCAACCAAGATATTTAATTTACTTTTATATACACGACACATTAAACCATCCAAAACGTGAAGCTGAAACTGGAGGAAATTATTCTTTTACTCACTGAAATGAATTGATTATCAAAATAGCTGCTGATTCAATTTCCATCAATCGATTCATATGTGAATCAAATAATCGCTGCAGCTCTACGTGTTTAATATTCCGTTGTTAAAAAATGGGTATTGGAGGAACAACATTACTCCTTTTAAAAAAATTAAAAAAAACTGTTTGCGATTAGTAAAAAAAGATGATCCTACCGTTTCTCCAACAACCACATCAAAAACCAATACCCGCTGTGCTTGGACTTGTTAAACCTGGACTACATTTACGTGGACTCTCTACACTGTTGGATCTGTTGTATGTGTGAGGAGTTTTGTTGTTTTTACTCATCCGGGCCACATTAGACCAGGTCAGCCTGAAAAACCACTATGCTTTAGCTTGTCAAACCCTGAACTAGATAAACACGGAGACCTTAAACACAGTCTAAATATACCTCGTGACAAACACAACAAACTGCATATTTGTGACACGGACGGTTTCCTGTCGATTTCAGCGAGCCTGTGAGAACACAGCTTTTCCTACGCCCACAGAACATTTTATCATAATCACCTTATCAAATAACAGAAAAGGGGGAGTAATACCACCGCTTCTTCATCATCCACACATTAGTTAACGGAAGCAAAACCTGGACCAGATTCATATAAATACAGCCGACTGTTTAAATCCCAGTTTGTGACTTTTATCATATTATCTATTCAAGAAAAGAGTAAAATTAATTTTAAAAGGGCTACTGTATTTAGACTGAACATATATGGAGTTTCAGATTTGTCATTTATTCTAATTATGAAAAGAGACAAAAAGATTTTGGTTGTTAAACTTGGGCACGGTTAACAATTACAGTCCATTACAGTCCATTTCTTTTACAACATACCAGGTATAAATACCACTGTTAAACAGTACAAAGACAGATTTGTAATACTTTTACTCTCTTTGGAAAAACAACATTAACCCAGGCCTGCCCCCCCCCCCCCCCCCCTTCTGTATTAGACCTGTCAGACCTGGACTAGATTAACATGGACACTCTTGATTTTAAAATCCCAGTTCCAGGTTCGTACTACTTTTATTAATCTTTTGAAATCAGACAACACGTTGTGATTTTACTGCATTTTCTATCCGGGGCCACATTTAAAACCAGGCCTTTCTCAAAATAACACTATATTTAACTCGTCAAAACCAGGACTAGATTAACATGGAGAGTATCGGCTGTGCTGTCTAATTATATAATATGTATATGTATATATACACACACCGCTTATCACAGCTAGTTACCCCCCAAACCATGTTATATTTATTACAGACACCCCCAAAAACAGTTTGGATACCGTCACGACACGGTTTCTCCGGGGCCTTTTTTCTCTCCCAACGGTCACATAGCTACAATTTGACGTTAGTTAGCATTAGCCTAGCCGGTTACCAAGCAAGTTGCCTCACCATTTTAAACCCAATCTGCGGGGAAGTAGCATCGTTTACGGTCATTTCCCCAATCTAACGCTAACTAGCTAGTTTACGGTGACCTAGCTAGTTAGCAAAAACATTACAACAACAAAAAAAAATCACAGATTTTAAACTTTCAACGCAGCAATACAGGCTCACGTAGATCGTTAGCGTGTGTATACGTGATAAAATAAACAGTTAAAACACCACAAACATCGCCATTTGTTGAAAATGTGAAATCAATAACGGAGGCTAAAGTTAGCCGGCTAACCTCGTCGTAGAAATATCCGAGCTCAGAGAAAGTCCGCCCGACATGAACGTTAGCTTCGTTAGCCGCTTCGTTAGCACCTCGTTAGCGGTGCGTCGCTCTCCGCGCGGCCGACGTCACGGCTCCCGGTTTGGAGTTATTGATTATGTGCGTGTATATATATTTATATATCAGCAGTATCGGCGATATATTAATTTCATCGGATGGGTGGTGGAGGTACATCTAGCGGCGGTTCGTTAGCAGAACCAGGATGCTCTTCCCTTTTGCGGTAAACATGACCCGGATGTGAATCAGGCGACCTGAAAATAATAGAAAATAAAATAATAAATATAAATACAAATAAAAGTATCACACAAATTGGATGTTTTATTATGAAATTCGCCTTTTGATAATCCCTTCACTTAATTTGAATTTAATCTGCGAAAGTACTGCTAAATCGTGTACAATAATAATAAAAAATAAAATGTTAAAATAATAGTGTTGAATGTCCTTTAATTCATATTGAAGACATTCATATTTATTTCTAATTTTGATTTATTTCATTACATTTTTTTGGTGACCTGAAAATAATAATGGCATAACTTAAACATAAACAAATCAGCTAAAATATTGGTATAAATGTCTTTAGATACTCTAGTAATGTCTTTTTTTTTTTAAAGATGCTTGAAAAGCAAATATAAGTTCATGATTTCAATATTGATTTGGGATTTTTGTAAAGATAATTTTTATAGAAAATGTCCCCCAGTTTTGTAACAAGAAAGCACACGAATGGTGTATTATTAAAATCACCTGTATGGATTCCACGAACCTTAACAAATCAATTTTAACTTGTTCCTTTTTTATGTCATTAAACATTATTGAAAAGCGTGTTGGAGCCTCTAATGTTTAGTTGTATTGGTCAGACTGCTGCATAAAACAAAACGGCTTGTTTTCAGATGGATGAGCTGTGATGAATTAATGATTTGAGTTTTATTATTTATCAAACCATTTAGATTAATTGTGGAAATATTATTTTGTGGGGATCACAGCTGCCCTTCCATTTAATTGATTTGAAACACCCATCCTAAACTACTGATAAAATATTGAAAAATGCAACAATAACTCAGCTATTAATGATAAACAGGTTATAGTGTCGGACACATGAACTTAAGGCGAAGTACACTGCCTGCTGCAATTACTTACCGTTTCCAGCATTCACCAGGACCTTCTCATAACATTTGAGTTACTTTTTTCATCAAACAAGGTAGTGCAACTATTTTAATAATCATTTTCATACAAAACTTCAACCACTTACAAGTTCTTATTTGCTGCTTTTGTCTGATTTATGATTGTAAACCTAATATTTTGGGGTTTTGAAACCATTGGTTGGACATAATATGCCCTTTTATGGACAGAAAAATAGTATTGTATTGTATATTGCGTATGATTGAAAGCGATTTATAATTAATGAAAATAATCCTTAGTCACAGATCTAATTTGATTCAGGCAAAATCAGCGCGACTGTGACAAAAACAGTGTAGACTTGTTTTCATAAGGGTGGTTTATTTTAATTGTCTGTATACAGTATGAACAGGAGTCTATATTGATATCCATATGTGTAAATCCAACACTTCATTACACTCGTTCACCTCCAACAGGAGGTTTTTCAAGCAGACTCACCAGGACTTCAACCATGGCGCAACCACACACTCCCCCATCCCACCCCACTAGTTCCTTTCGCCCATCGCGTTTTAAAACTCCAAAAACCTTCTTTTTAAATATACTGCAAATACTGTGAATAGAGAAATCCACACAGTAAACTAAAGTACACACGTTTTTTTGTTTTTTTACTTTAAGCCCGACATAAACCGACACTTAAAAATCGCAACTTTGAGGCTACTTGGATAAAAACTGCTGAACGTCCGGTTCGGGGGGGCCGGGACGAGGTTAGGAGGATGTTTACAAGGCCAATTCTTCAAAAACAGAAAACATAATATTACTTTTGTTAGATCTATCGCACGGTAACTAATGCAGCTAGTTTGTGGCAATAAAATGCTTTGAAGTCTTGTCGGGTTAAACCTTGTAATGACCCATATGGTTCTGAAACTAAAAGTACTCGCAAAATACTGCAAGTTCATTCATAGTGAATACAAAAGCAGGTAACATAAGCACTATACAGTTTTCAATGTTTACATAAGCAATATACACACAATCTATAATATAACAGAGTAGACTATGCCATAAATCAGTAGTCATAAATATTACATTGTGCATGTTCTATTGCACATGTCAAGTGTTTGTATGACACGATAGGTTGTTAGTTACCTAGATGTCATTTGTTTTAATACAAAGATGCAACAACACAGATTTCATAGGACACGGGCTATACATTGTCACAAATCCACTTTTTTTCTTCTTCTTCTTCTTAGGATGTTTCCCTAAATAAAACAAACCTATAATACAACAGTGATATTAAAGTGTGATAAATATTCATGCACAAACAGATGATACTACCTAAGATCTAGTATGTGAAAAGATACTGCTGCACAAGCCAGCCGTTGTATACAGATGGGAGGTTTTTTTTTTCCTGGCTTAACTGGACATATTAACAAAAACACAAAATGAAGTGATCGGTAAAAAAAGGCACATGGATTTGAGAGGAGCTTACACATCAGCACGTACATCTGACAACCGTCTGGAAGTTCTTCCCGCCTTTCTCGACAACATAATCGACAGTTACAAAACAGACGATCACATGCAACCACAGAATAGGGTCCCACACTCTGCACTAAACAAAACTGTGATCTTTTCCACATTTTACAACCTTTTTTTTCTTCCTTCCCATCCTGTTCAAGTTTCTTTTCCATGTGTTCCAAAGTAAGACGAGGGATCCTAATCGCCTCTGCTGATTTAGGGTGTTTTTGCCATTTATACAACTAAAACGCGTGAAGATGAATTCAGTCTCGATACTAAAAAAACTAATTAAAACATATATACTTAATGGGGTGCATGTTATGAACAACAAATGGGAGAGTGGAGGCTGGCACACGTCGCTCTGAGGGTTGAATGTCACGTTTGCTGCCCGGGAATAAAGAGCAGTTCAGTTCATGGGATGCATTGAGCTTCGGGGAAACTCTCCCCCTCGGCGGTGTGCTGGACTGTGTGCTCCTGCAGAGCTGTGAGGTCAACAAAGCGCTCTCCGCACCACACGCACTTAAACTGCGTCTCGCGCGAGTGCACGCTCTGATGCTTGGCCAGGTGCTCGCGTTGCTTGAAGCTCTTGTCGCAGCTGGCGCACTTGAAAGGCTTCTCCCCGGTGTGAACTCGGCGATGGCGCTGCAGCTCGGACGAGTACCTGAAGCGCTTTTCACAGTCGGGACATTTCAGCGGCTTCTCGCGGGTCGGGTCGCAGCGGTGCTGCACGAAATCGGAGGACGACACGAAGCGCTTGTCGCACAGGGAGCATTTCAGCGGCTTCTCCGTGCAGTGAGAGTTCTGGTGGCGCTGCAACGTCGAATTCTTTTTGTAACCTTTGCCGCACACGTCGCACTTGTAGGGCTTCTCCACCTCGCCGCCGCACTTGTGCCGCAGCAGTTCTCCCGATTGGCTGAACGACTTCTGGCAGGACGCGCACTTAAATAGACTTTCCATACCGTGAACCTGCTGGTGGTAGAGCAGGTGGGATGGTTGAAGGAACCCCTTATCACAGAGGTTACACTTGAAAGGGCGATCAGCTGGGTTTTTGTGAGTGCGACGGTGGCGCACGAGAGCGTACTGCTGCTTGAAGCTCATCTGGCACTCCTCGCACTGGAAAGGTCGCTCCTCCGAGTGGGTGCGTTCGTGCTGCCGCAGGTCAGACGGGCGCTTGAAGCTCTTGCCGCAAGAGCCGCAGCGGAAAGGTCTCTCCCCTTCTGGCTGGCACTGATGGTGCAGGAGCTCCGACGACTCCTTAAAGTGCATCTCACACAAATTGCACTTGAACAGGTGCTCGCCTGAATGAGCGTACATGTGCCGCACGAGGTGAGAGCGGTGCTTGAAGCTTTTCTCGCAAACGGCGCATTTGTACGGCCGCTCGGAGCTGTGCGTGCGCTGGTGGTGCGCCAGGTGTGAAGACTGGCTGAAGCTTTTATCGCAAGTGTCACATTTGTATGGCTTTTCACCTGTGTGTACTCTCTCGTGGCGGGTCAGCTCTGACAAATGCCGAAAGGACTTATGGCACACGGAGCACTTGTATGGCCGGTCTGGTGCGTTGGCCTCAAACGCAGGCGGAGACGAGGCACTAATTGCCGCACCGCCACTGGACGTCTCACCAGTGGAGGGCTGCTGGGGGTTGGCGGCCGACGAGGTCGGGGTGACGTTCCCAGAACCCGGCCGGTACGTTTTCTCACAGATGGAGCACTTCATCGGGTTGTTCCCGTTGCCGTGCGAGTTGTGATGCTGGGCCAAAGAGGTGAGCAGAGAGAAGCCCATCTTGCACACGCCGCACACAAATGGCTTCTGCTCCACCTGCACACACTGGTGCTCCAGCAGGTCCGTCGCCTGGCTGAAGATCTTCATACACTGGGTGCACTGGAAGGACCGGTCTTGGTTCACCATGCACTGGTGCTCGTGAGGGTTGGCCAGGTGAGATATGTCATGACCACAGGCGCCGCACTTGTGCCCTCTCTCGCCCCCTACCTGTAAGGAGGGCTGCTGGGCTTGAACAGAGTGCTGCTGGCCGTGCTGTGGCTGCTGCAGGGAGGCATCCGGCTGCAGGACGACGCCGTACACCGTGCAGCCCAGAGGGTTGTCACTTCCCTGGGCTAGCGTGTGCACTACAGAGGGTGGAGCCACTGCATGTTGCTGCTGCTGCTGCCACGCCTCCGTCATCCTTCCACTTCGCATGTAGGGGATACAGCTCTCAGCAGAAGAGTGGGAGGGGGGGTTTCAGTGCCAAACTGAAGAAGAGGGAGGATGTGGTTTAAAAAATGGTAGTAGAGCTGGGTGCTTATATGGGTTTACACACTTCCTTTTTGACAGGTGAGAGAACCTAAAGGGGGAGAAAACACAACAAATAACTAAGTTAAATTCATAAAATATTGCAATTAAGTAAGTGCAAGGCTGATGTACAACACAGATGCATTATAAATAACCACAAACATTGGACTTTTCCATTTCAGAGTGAGTCTGGTTTGGGGTGAGAGTAAAACTGAAACAAGCCACCTTTGCTAGCTCGAGAGGGCCTTAAAAAACTTGCTATTCAGGAAACAAACCTTCACACTACTGTGTACACGTTAGTATCTGTCACATAGACAAACCCCCACACACTGTTTCTACTCACACGGAAACCCGCAACCCCCCGCCCCCCAAAAAAGAAAAATAACGCCAAAGCAAGAACTGGGCTCGGTCTATTTCCTGAAATGCTACTCGGGCTACCTAATAGTCCCCCCTCCCCTCACTTGAATGTGTTTTAAACGCGAGCCATGTGATGCAACTTGCATGTGTTGTGTTGGTAGTGTTGCACTGGACGTACATGTCATTCCCTACATGGTTTATTTAATGGCACTGCTTCTGTTGGGCTGTAACAGACAGTTAGCTTGTCAGCGGCAATGCTAACAGCTAGCGTCGCGGCTAACGTTCCTAAACAACTGGACTTCCTTCGAGATTATCAATCGCTTTACGTCGTAAAAACGCGTGAATACCCTTGTTTGTCTGGCTACACACAACCTCTTGATAACTAAACTACAAGCAGGCAAAAGCAGTCGCAGACAGCAGCTTTCCTGCGCTACGGGGTTTTTTTATACGAGGCTTTCGCTGCGAAACGGACCCCAAATCCAGACAAGGCCTCCCCGAAGCTGCGGGGTAAAAGAAAAATCACCTCCTCCGGTGGAGCCCCACACAACTGCATTAAAAAAACGTTTTCAATTAAAAAAAAAATATGATGACTTACCGGAGCCGCTTATGTGTGTTTTTCACCGCCGTCTTAAGCCCGAGGTCGACAGGCTTCGGGTGTATTTAGGACGCGGAGGACCGGCGGTGGAGGGGATGCGGTTGAAGCCGGACGCCATCCTCCTGCAGACGGACGGACACCGGAAACCGCCACGCAGTGAGCCTGTCGCCGCGGAGCTGCCGCCGCTACAGCCGCTCCATTGCCCGGTGGAGGTACGAACCAGCAGCCTCCCTCTAACCCACACAAAACAACCGGCCCGAGGCGGCGGTAAAACGGCTCCCTGGGGTTAGTTTGAAGAGCATTCACACAAACACTGTACGAGCCGAAATCATATTAGCACAATGTGTGTCTACAGTGTGACACTAGGGGGCGCTGTTTCTCCCCTTCAAAACAATGTAAACACCGAAGAGTGTCACATGAGATGTAATTTTCATCCATTTACAGATTAAAAAAACACCCAAAATACAATTAAAAATGAGTTTACCAAACTATTACTATATAATTACACCTTAAATCTCAAATTTATAAAAAATACAACAGCTTTTACACCTTTCACACTTTGAAATAAAAGATGACAGCTTAATCTTACACATGAAAGCATCATTGATAATCTAATATATTTATATCATTATTTCACTACACTATTTTACGGTTATTATTATAATTATTAATTTTACGGCATCATATGGCAATAGAATATAATTTTTTTCTGTGCAGCATATAAAAAACTAAAATAATAAGTCCCACTTACATATTAATGCCTCTGTTGTAATTACTAAATATTATAATACAACAGAATATCACCCCTAGATAGGTATTTTTTACTTTTCATATTTAAAGAACCTTTAGCTGATAATACTTAGAGGAGAATATTTACTATTTGTTATCATAAATTCAATAGTCACAACACGAATGTAATATATAATGTGTGTGTGTGTGTATATATATATATATATATATATATATATATGTTGCCTTCACTAACCTTTTTCGGTGTTTATTATATTTCAGTGCGGACGCTGTGAAATCTATACAGCTGTTGTACCAAACCTTCCCACAATGCTTTGCTGCAGCGTTGATCATACAGTGATACATAAAGATGTAAAAACACTATTATTAATAATAATGATAATATTATACTTACCCAGTGTTTACTGCTGTATGACCTGTTGACCTTTCAATCATAACAGAAACTACATGGAAAGTTTTTTTCTTTATTATACATTCTGTTTCTGTTAAATATGTTTCTGTTTGACATTTTGGGAAATATACGCTTATTTGCATTCTTGCAGAGTCAGATGTAAACCGGTTGATCATCTGTGAAACATCGACGGACGAAACAGTTGAAATGTTGAATCTCAACTAACAAGCTGCTGAAATGTTACAAATACTCTATGAAGTATTTCTACTTCACTACATTTATCTGACAGTTTTTGTTACAAGTTGTTTTGCTATTTTTTCCCCCCAAACTAAACAATCAATCAATTATAAAATAAATATGTGGATTATTGAATAATAAATCTAATCATTAGTTAATTCAAAATGAGCTCCAGCTCATAAACGTTAATGCATGAGTAATAATAATATCATATATAAGAAGTCACTTTATCTACACATCTCTGATTATATTTACAGAATTCTAGTTAACTTTTAACGGAATATTTGTTACAGTGTGGTACTTTAACTACAGTTAAGGAACAGAAAACTGATGCCACTTTATTAAATATGAAGCTACAGCCAGCATACAGTTAGCTTAGCTTAGCATAAAGACTGGGAACAGGGGGAAACAGCTAGCCTGACTGTGTAGAAACCCAATAAGGGTATTATTATCCCAAAATGTTCAGAAATGTAGTTTGTGTGGATAAAATCCTCTCACACGGCGAATGTAATGTAATATTTTGATCATGACATATATTGTGATACAGTGAATAATCTGTAAAAACTGCTTCTAGATAAAAACAACCAGATTGGAATGTCTGTTTTTGGTTTATCCAGAAAATTACATTAACAGTACTTTGTCACATTTAATCAAAAATCATAATAAAAAAGAAAGACAGATAACCATAAATCCTTCTTGGTTATTCATGTGTTTCACTGGTAATGTTTCCACCTTCACGGAACAATTTATATTTGATTGAATAGTCGAGACGGCAGCAATAAACCACACCAGTCCGATTAATTTCAAACATTTCATTATTTTCTCCACATTAACTTCGAAACAACCTCATAAACCAAAGAGTAAGAAAGAGCATGCTCGGGCATGCAATGATGTCACAACATGATGATGCCACTGGGTGCGAAGTATAAAACATACAGTAGCAGAGAGTTTTCTTTTTAATATCATTCATAAACTCGGGACGTTTTTCCGGTAAAAGCCACTGAGAGTTTTTTAAAAGCTAGCGTTTATTTTACACTGCTCTCCGCGTCTCACGTATAGCCTCGTGTTGCTGGATTAAGAGACGAGAGGGGAGAAGAAAACTCACAGACCGACACCAGATTGAGCAGGCTGAACAAACATGCTGAAAAAAATCTCATCCGGCCCAAAGAAGAAATAAAAAAGTGTCTGGAAATGACACCGTAGAAACCCCATTTTTCCCTTTTTGACTGGTCCAAAAGGGGGAGAGAGACAAAACAGTGCATGCCATTTCAGGGTGGAAGGGAGGTGTGTGTGTGTGTGTGTGTGTGTTGGGCGGGGAGGACGGGGGGGAGGGGTCACCTTTCCTAATGTTGAAGGTCATTCGTCTCCTCTCAGCCTGGGTGTTTTATTATCTCGGGTCGGGTTTTTTCTTCTTTTTTTTAAAATAAATCTGAGACGGAAAATGAATAAATACGAGGCACTCAGCATTCTCTCTGTCTTGCAAACTGCAAAAAAGTAACAAACTTGAATAATAATGACACATACACATATATAGTAGAATTAGTGGTTATAACATAACAGTCTCAAGGCTGTACAAAGGGGCAAGGCTGAACCCTCCTCCAGTATGTCAGCAGTTAAATGTGTCTTTTTTTTGTTGTTTTTTTTGGTATTTTTTTGTTGTTGTTGTTGTTGTTGTTGCGTGCGAACGTGTTCCACTTAGTAAATTTCAGGAAGTTTCCCTCGAGGTTTTAGATTCACGGTTCGTTGAGTGTGTCGTTGGTCGCTGATGAATCTGACATCGCTCAGATTCTGTGATTTCGATTGGACGTGAAGTGGCGTGGTGGACTGATTTTTTTCCCCCTAAAAAAATCTCTGCCGGCACATGTGTGTGTGTACATGTGTGTGTGTGTGTGTGTGTGTGTATATGTGTGTGTGTGTGCTCGGCGACAGGAAGTGACAACCCGGATGGAGTGCGTACAAATGAGGACAGAACAGTGATGTTAAAGGGATAGAAAATGCACTTTTAAAACGCCACACAGCCTCATGCAATGGTTGTGTGTGTGTGTGTGTGTGTGTGTGTGTGTGTGTGTGTCTTCATAGTGGAATAAATAAAAGAATAATGACGGAGCCCTTTAAAATGGATCTACTCTTGCAGCATAGTTCTGTATGTAGCGCATAGTGCGAATATGGGTTAGACTGGTGGATGGGGGAGGGGGGGGGGCAATGGGGGAGGGGTCAAAAGGGGTCAGGATGTGAGTGTGTGCCACGCTCTTGGTTACCACGGTAACCAAGAAATCAGGGTTTGCTATATTCTTGTCGAGAGTGATGGAAAAAATGGGCAAAACTGCCTGTGCCATCTCCAGTCCGTCTAACAATAGCTAGTTCTTTCTCTCTTTCTCACGTTTTTTTATTTTCTTACATTTTTTTTTTGCGAGCTAAAAAGTTAGCGCTTGGAAAAAAAAAAAAAAAAAAAAAAAAAAGGAACGGGTGCTTTCACAGAAACTGAAACGGGCTTCAACGCAGGTGGAAAGACCAGTCGCAACAATAGAAAGGCTCTGCTGTGTCCGTCGCTCGGGCTCCAGTCGAGTAGGCAAGAATGTCTCACTCAGTAAGTAATCATATAATATACCGTAGTTAGCAATAAGTCTTAGTAGATCATACCTGTATAAGCTTAAATAAAGAAGTGAATGAAAAGAATGGCTACTCCAATATTGAGTAAAATGACCATAACCACCAGGATAGAGCTGGAGCCCTGAAAGACAAGAGAGGAGAGAAGGTTAAAGACTGGAAAGAATCAACAGCTGATTACAAACACATTACAACAAATGGAAGCTTGAAAAGTCAGTTGTATCGGCTGTAATAAATCCTTAACACTCCCTTTCTTTAATCACAAATAACCTACAGAACATGTTGTGGAAATGTGTACATTTACTCACTGTACTTATGTGAGTATTTCAGTGTTATTTTACTTTTTGATTATGTGCTGATTGTTGCCAGAGAATATCGATGTAAGAGTCTGAACAGGAAGCAGACAATTAGCTTAGCTTAGCATAAAGACTGGAAGCGGGGGGAAACTGCTAGCCTGGCTACCAATGTCTCAAATGCTCACTGAGTAACATGTTTTATCTGCTCACAGATAGAAATGTAAAGATGATAAGTTACATAAAATGAAGTATTATATATAGTATTTGTTTTATGATTCAGTAGTGTGAAGTGTGGCTCTGCATCTGATGACTCACTGAGTTTGATTTGAGGGTGAGATGCTCTCCTTCCTGCTCCAGGGTGATGGGCTGAGACTTGAGGGGCGGGGAGAGGGTGAGGTCCCTGTGCAGCGGCCACTCCTCAAGCTCCGCCCCCACATTCAGGTTGTCCAGCATCTGTACAGAGTCCATGGATCCCTCTCGGACCGGCCGCAGGCCTCGGGATCGCAGCCGGTTGTTTTTGGGGGCCGGGGACTCCGGGCCCAGCCCCCGAGGCGGCGGCAAGGAGTCCGCACACTGAAGCCTCATGTCCACCGTATAGTCATTCATCCTCTCCTCGTCCTGCTCCGTGAGGCGCGAGTGGGCGGGGCTCCACCTAAGGGTGCTCTCGGCGGTCCAGCCCCCGGGGAGGCCGTCCAGCCTCTGGTCGATCACGGCGTGCTCGTTCAGCTTGTGGTTGGCGGGGTTGTGCTGCTTGGGGTGGTGGTTGGAGTAGACATGCTCTCGGGGGTTGTAACTGGAAGAGACGTGGTCCTTTGCATTGTGATTGGAGGAGATATAATCTGGGGACTTGTGATTGGAGGAAGCATACTCAGAAGTCTTGTGATTGGACATGTTATGTTCCAAGGCCTTGTGATTGGACAAAATGTGCACCTGCGGCTTGTAGTTGGAAGAGGCGTGCTCGCAGGCCTTGTGATTGGTGGAAGAATGATCCCATGTTTTGTGATTGGAGGACGAGTACTCCCTCGACTTGTGATTGGAAGAGGCTTGCTTGGAGGGCTTTTGGTTGGACAGGGAGTGCTCCCACGTCCTGCAGGAGGAGGCGTGCTCCCCCCGGGACTTGTGATTGGACGAGGACTTCTCCCGCGGCTTGTGGTTGGACAACGGCGCTTGCTCGTGGCCGTTGATCTGGCCCTCCTGCTCCTCCAGCAGGGAGGGCGTGGTGGAGCGGCTGCTGCCCCCTCGCTCCGGGTACATGTCGTCGCTCCAATTGTTGGCGCCCGCCCTCGGCAGGTCTACGCCCCGCCCCTCCACCAGCACCTGGATCTCGGCGCCGCCCTGGTCGTCCACGGCGCTCTGGCGCATGAAGCAGGCGTTCCTGGGGCGGTGGGCGTGCTTGGGCGGGCTGCGGGGCGGCGGCGTGGGCACGCTCAGCACGGGGCTGAGATCGGGTGTGATGACGGGCGGCGTGGTGTCCGGCGTGCACAGCTCCGGACTGTCGGTTCCCGTGGAGATCACCTCGTGGTCTTTGTCCTTGGCGTCCTGGTGCTTAGGCCTCTGACACTCGAGTCCTAGGAAAACAGTCGGAGAATCAAACCGGTGAGGTGATTTGGCACCGAGCCACCTCTGAGTGTGTGTGTGTGTGTGTGTGTGTGTGTGTGTGTGTGTGTGTGTGTGTGTGTGTGTGTGTGTGTGTTATATCAGCATGCAGCGTAACAAAAGGAGAGAAAAGCTGCATACAAACTGGATCTGGTGCTGACAGTCGCTGCCGGCTTACGGAGGATTAACTAAGTGAATACACTTGATTCAGTTTGAATCCTCCGTACTTTTATTATGAGATCAAAAACACGTCAACACCGAGCCGGCCCGTGAATCCACGTACGCGTGATGTCATAGTTTAATAAAGACACTTATTGGTGCTCTCTTGCGTAGATTTTAAGCGGAGATAACGAGTGATCTGCTGCGGTTTTTATTCAGTCACGACTTATGACTAATTGTCACAACGGCGGTCTCTGGAGGGGGAAATGAAAAAAACTTAAAAGTGGGAAGAAATTTGGCAATAAAACTGAACGAAAGGGAAATTATTTTTGGACAAGCAGTATTGTAGAAGCAGGATTCTGCATTAACTAAAGTGTAGAATGAACAGCTGGGATACATTCAGGTTATAGATGAGCTCACCGTTCCCGTAGATGTGGAAGGAGGGGGAGAGCTCTTTGGCAGCGATCCGGGCCAGTCGGCACTCCTCGGTGGCCTTCTGGGCCACGCCTTCGGCCGCCTCCGCCTTCCCACGAGCGTGGCTCATCCTGGACGGGACAGGTGGAAACACGGCGGTCACACAGGCTGGAAGCCGTGAAGGTTATTATCTGGGCTCTCCAGGAAAATGTGCTTTTAGATATCGAACCTTTACTGTCAGGGTTCATCCTGTTTGAGGATACGTTGGGATTTTAAGCTGCATTACACTTCTTTAAAAGTGTAAATAAGGTGAATAAAAGACTTTGTGTCACAATCCAAAGCTTCAACGAGCCATAAACTGATGTTTATTGGTTATACTTCAATTTAAAGTTGATTTATTGATTGATGTTTGAGATGAATTGATGAATTCTGGTGCAGAAATGATTCCACATCTGAAAAGCAGTGATGGAATGTCACTACATTTACTTCAGAGCACGTTTGAGGTACTTGTACTTTACTTGAGTATTTCCATTTTGAGTACTCTACGTCTCAGGGTAAATTTACTTTACTTTTACGCTTCAGTTACTTTTCACATTACAGTTTATCTGCTTCCAGAGGAAACCACAAACATTTTACTGCACCATCAGTACTTTTACTCTAGTAAAGTTTGGAGTTGTACTAGTGGAGTATTTTCACAGTGTGGTATTGGTACTTGCAGGGCCGGCCCAAGCCTTTTGGGGGGCCTATGCAGGATTTTGCCCCCACCGTGGAGTCACCCCTCC
This sequence comes from Eutrigla gurnardus, assembly GCF_963514095.1. Taxonomy (NCBI): domain Eukaryota; kingdom Metazoa; phylum Chordata; class Actinopteri; order Perciformes; family Triglidae; genus Eutrigla; species Eutrigla gurnardus. The sequence goes on from NC_139915.1 coordinate 33,025,353, forward strand.
TTGACAATTATTGACACAAATGTCACACTTTGTTAATATAAATGGTATTAATTATTAGATATATCACAAATCACATACCCTGTGATATTTATCTGCGGGGCCCCATCAGAACCCTTTTATGATTAAGTGAGTATTCCATATTAAATCACAATTATCTTTCTTTTGTGTACTTTGATGTTTATGTCACCGGTTTCATTTATTTAATGTAAAACAAAAACACAGATGGGGCCCCAAGAAGCAGCTTAGTTCGCTTACCTCTGGAGGCCCTGAGTACTTATGAGTACTTGTACTAAACTCTCTTTACGTTACCTCGACATGGCGATCTCCGCCTTCTGCTTGGAGATGTCCGCGGCCTTCTCCGCGGCCTCCACCGCCCGGTCCACCTTCTCCCGGATCTTGCTGGCCCTCAGCGGGATCAGGTTCTTGCGCTTCCCGCTCACCAACGCGTTCTGCTTGTACTTGCCCTCCTCCTTGGTGCCATCGGGGAAGGTGGTGCACCCGTAGCCGTGCCTCTTGTTGCCCGCCCACTCGCCCTCGTAGTGCAGGCCGTCGGAGCGCCGGCTCACCCCCCAGCCGGCCCGCTGGTCGCTGCGCCACTCGCCCGCGTACATCTCGGTGACGGTGGCGTCCACCGGCGCGCCCTGCTCGCCCTCGCTGGCGTTGGAGTGGATGTCGGAGGCGGCGGAGCTGACGGTGCTCATGCCGGCCTCGCTGCAGAAGGAGCTCTGCTTGCTCAGCTGGCTGGCCAGCGAGCTCTTGGACTCGGAGCGCCGCAGCTTCAGCCCGCTGAGGATGGACTGCCGGAAGCGGCCTTTCCGCTTCCTCTGCCGCTCCGCTTCGCTCGGAGCGGTGAGCGCGAACCCGCCGCGGCCCACGGGGCTCCCGGCCAGCCCGGCCGCCACCCCGTCCGTGGGCGTGGTGGCGGTGCCGTCCTCCAGCACGGCCGGGGGCCCGTGGCTGTGCTCGGAGCGGAGGGAGTTTATGGATGTTCGCAGGGGGAAGAGGATGACGGCCGCCATGCCGTACGGGACGCTCTGACGCACGCCATAGCCATGACGCATCCCGCCCAGCCACTGGCCCTGGTAGGTTCCTGGGAGCCACACACACACACACACACACACACACACACACACACACACACACACACACACACACACACACACACACACACAGGGAGAGTCACACCTGGGTTGTTTTTATCCATAATACCTCCATGGCTGCAGTGGTGTAGTGGAGGGTATACGGGGTATACCCACTTCTTTTTCTGGTGGTTTACAGTATACCCACCTATCAGCCAGAAAGCCATTGGAATATATGGGAGAGTATACCCACTTCCTCCTCTGTAACCTACCCATCTACCTAGCAGTACACCCACCTCATCAACTACCACCACACCACTGCATGGCTGTAATGTCTGGATCACACTCATGGTCCCCAGAAGATGCACCAACAGCAGATCAAAGTTTTCTCTTAAATTCACAAAACGCTTACAGATATTCATGTTCCTCAGATGATGAACCAACGTTGGTGATCCTCTGACTTTAACCTCTCAACAATTATCGGATGGATTTATTCAGACATTCATGTTCCCCTGAGGATGAGGTGAGAATTTAAATGTGTCCAATACTTAGGTTTTGAATATCTGTAGTGAATCCAATCCAGTAGTTGTTGAGATATCTCGGTCTGAACCAAAGTGGTGGACCGACTCAGACTCCCGTAGTGCCCATGAGCCCAAAAGCACAAACATGATCGGATGAGTATTCAGCGTCATCCTCCACAGTGTGAGGTATAGATGTTTTATGAAACGCGACATCCTTTGGCGAACAAACCGAGGCGTGTTGGCTCGACATGAAAGCTGTGAAGAAGAACCACGTAAACCAGAATAATACCCGGTATTTGGCATCGACGGCTGGAAACGACATATGCTCTTTCTAAAGAAACGGACGGAGAACTCGTGTTTATCCAGTGAATCTGATGTTTGTTGTCTCAGATTTGGCAGATCTGAGAGACAAACCGACGTAGTACAAGACGGAGAGAGGATTACTGTGTTTGATGTGTTGGACGGAGTATTCAGATCTTTTATTTAAAGGGACAGTGTGAAGGATTTCCTAGCAACTGGCGGTGAGTTTGAGGATTTTAAAGACTTGGGTAACATGAGCCACGGAAGGAAATATACCGAAGCCATCCATACCATAATAACACGGAGCAACAGAAGTCCAGTGGTGACCAGTGGAGCCTCCAAAGAGAAAAGAAAGATCAAGCGAATGAGAAATAATGTAGCTATTAACAAACGATAATAATTCATAATCTGGTTTGCTTATTCTGACGCCCGTAGATCGAGCTTCAATCCTGCAAAGAAAAGTGACGGTACTTTCTGACCACTAGGTGGTGCCATAACAATTCTTGAGAGGTTTTCAAACCAGTTTTTGTTTCTTAAAATTCACATGATATAACTCATAACTGATAAAAAACGAATGTCTCCACCAGGAGAATGTGACAAATAACAAAATATGTAATGATGCTACTAATTAAAATTTAAACAAGATAAAAAGAAAACTAAATTATATTTTTCATTCATTTTGACATAAATGTATTGGTCAAGCTGCCACACTGTTACTATCTGCTCTACCTGAATAAAAGTCATCGCATTTTTGTAAAAACGAGTGTTTTCAGAGGGAAGCAGTGTTTATTTCCTGTTGAGCTTCACAGGTGAGCAGTTTGAGCTCCATAATAACCCGAACAAATGAACATCATATCCGACAAGTATTGACTTAATTAAACCCGAGCAGCTCTTTTCGATCTGAAAGTGTTATCACCTTTAAAACTCATGTTGAACTTGTTGTTGCTTATTAAGACATCCAGGAGACAACGATAGCGTTCCCTTGGAGTCGTGTTTGTATTTTCTTTTCAGCTCTGTTTTTGGTCTCCACCGACTCCTGTGGGAAATATGCTGAACGCACCACCGTTTCCCCGGTGAATGGCTCACTGTGTCTGGCTGCCACCGAGCAGGAAGTGTAGCTTTATCGGGAGATTCCTAATGTGAAAACTGCTGAACCAAAACCGTAAATGGGCCGTAAAAAAAACACAAAACGGCGAGCTATAAGATGCTTAAATCGGCCGGCGAGAGGGAAACTGGAGGCAGGTGATAATTCTCCGTGAGCATTTTTTATCTCATCGCATAAAAAAAAGTTATATGACGGCAGCTCAGTCATCAGAAATGATTAGCTGTAAGTTAATTTCACATCAGAACATGCAATAACTGAATCTGTTGTAGATAATTAATATCAAATTAAACTCAAACTATGACGAGATTATCTGCTGCTGATCTGTAACTCTGCTGTTTGTTGCATCACAAAGACAGATGTTTAATGGTGTAATTACAGCGTTGAATGTGGTGATTACTTTCCAGGAAATTACACAAGTTTGCTTAATGCTGAATTCATGGATAACCAGCACATTGTTTGTTTTCGCAGTCGCAGACTAGAGGCTTACGACTCAAAACATTTAAAAAAGTTACGAATAATCTGAGAAGTGAGCAGGAAAACCAATAATTATCATTTGAATGACTGTTTCATGATTTTAACGGCGGTACAGTGTTCGTGAATTTTGGTTGACATCACGTCTTGCATCACTTCCTGTCAGTTCAGGGTCGTAAAGAGGATTTAAACATCAGCAGCTGTTTAAGTGGAGCCGGAGCTGTCCAAGGTGCTGAAATTCAGTGTTGTTTATAGTGTCATATCACAACAGAAGTCATGTCAGGACTCTTCACACACTGAGCAGGACGAGAACACAATCATGATGTTTCATGCATGTTCGAGTCCCAACGTCACCAGGAGCAGGACGAGAACACGTAACTCAAGATGTTTCATACATGTTCGAGTCCCAACGTCACCAGGAGCAGGACGAGAACACGTAACTCAAGATGTTTCATACATGTTCGAGTCCCAACGTCACCAGGAGCAGGACGAGAACAGGTAACTCAAGATGTTTCATACATGTTCAAGTCCCAACGTCACCAGGAGCAGGACGAGAACACAATCATGATGTTTCATACATGTTCGAGTCCCAACGTCACCAGGAGCAGGACGAGAACACGTAACTCATGAATACATGTTCGAGTCCCAACGTCACCAGGAGCAGGACGAGAACACGTAACTCATGAATACATGTTCGAGTCCCAACGTCACCAGGAGCAGGAAAACTGCCTTAAAAGGCTTTTAGCCGAAATCTGGAGCCGACCAGGATCATGGGTTCATCTGCATTTGGTGTTGTAGTAGTATTAACAGTAGTAGTATTAACAGTGGTAGTATTAACAGTAGTAGTATTAACAGTAGTAGTATTAACAGTGGTAGTATTAACAGTAGTAGTATTAACAGTGGTAGTATTAGCAGTGGTAGTATTAACAGTAGTAGTAGTAGTATTAACAGAAGTGGAAGTGTTAACAGTAGTGGTAGCATTAGCAGTAGTGGTAGTATTAACAGTATTAGTAGTATAAACAGTAGTGTTAGTACTAACAGCGTTAGTAGTATAAACATTAGTAGTAGTATTAACAGTAGTAGTAGTATTGACAGTAGTGGTAGTATTAACAGTAGTAGTTTTCACAGTAGTGGCAGTATTTACAGTAGAGGTAGTATTAACAGTAGTGGTAGTATTAACAGTAGTAGTTTTCACAGTAGTGGTAGTATTAACAGTAGTAGTATTAACAGTAGTGGTAGTATTAACAGTAGTAGTATTAACAGTAGTCATTTTCAAAGTAGTGGTAGTATTATCAGTAGAGGTAGTAATAACAGAAGAAGTATTAACAGTAGTGGTAGTATTAACGGTAGTAGTTTTCACAGTAGTGGTAGTATTAACAGTAGTAGTATTAACAGTAGTAGTATTAACAGAAGTAAAAATAAAACCATCACAGATACACGGAGGTTTATTTTTTATCCACGCTGCAAAATCTCAAACATGAGTCACTCACTGTGTCCCAGTTTGATAAATATGAATAATTAATAGCATTTACTGTAGTACTGTAAGGACACAGGATACTGTTAAAGTACACAGACAGCAAAATGTTTTTTGTTTTTTCCTTTTTAGTTCCTGGAGCCGTTAAAACACGAGACCTTCATTTCCTTTGAGCACTGCATTGTGGGATTTTTGTGGGTGTTTTTTTAGGGTGAATACTTCTTTTATTTTGTTAGTATAGTTAATTTTGTCACTCTTGTAGATTACAGACAACGGGACCCTCGTAGACCACCAGGAGCCCTGAAAGCCCTGAACATCAGTGATTAATTAATGTTGTACTGAATATGAAGAATAAATATCCTCTAAATGATAACGGCTTCAACGCTGCATTAATTGATTATTGGTGAATCTGGGGCTGAACAACAAGTTGTAAAGAAGAAGAAGTACTCAGATCTTTAAGTGTAGAAATACTCTTTTACAAGTAAACACATTTTCAAAGTAAGTAAAATTCCTGCATTTAAATTTTAGTTAGATAAAAAAAATTAAAAAATACAACATTACTTTAGTACCATGAGTAAAAGTACTCTGTTGGATTATGATCATTGAGGCATTAATTGTATTACAACATAATCTCCCGTTTACATTGTCGGCTTGTAGGTTAATCGCTTCACGCTATAGTGAACAATCTTCATGCAGTACTCAGCATGTATACAGGAAGTGGGTCACCGCCGGGTCCCGATACCACACACCCATTCTATACATCGATTCTATCGTGTTTCCACACTTTTCTCCCACAATGCAACGCAAAAAAATGAAAGAGAGGAGCCGCTCGCAGCTGCATAATCAACTTTGGATGATGTTTAAACGGCTAGAGAAAACACAAACGTGTATTATCAGGAGTGAGATCTTTCAGTTGAGCTTTCTCCACCTCAGACTTTCACTTAATTGTTTTGTAGTACTTTACGTGTAATTGCTTTCCCCACTTTTCCGTGCACTGTGGACTCCAGAGTCGTTGAGTTTGCCCTGATCTCTCTCCACTTGTAAAATCATTAAAATCTTATCTTAGATTCAGATTCCTAAAGTACCAAACGTGATATGATAAAAATTGGATAATCATTATCGAGGCATAAATGTGATCACTTAAAAGTAGCAGCTGGTAAAGGTGACGCTTATTTGATAACTTTAGATACTGCTTGGTAGCTTAATGGTTTATAATACATCATATTTTAATTACATTTTAAGCAGTAAAAAGTACAATATTTCCCCTCTGAGATGTTGCAAGTCAGTATCTCAAAATTGTACTTAAGTACACGACTTGACACTCACTTTATTATTGTATCGTGTCCTGTTGGTTACAGACAGTTTTCTTGTTTAACTACAGGAACAGTATGAGGCGAGTATATAAACTGTACATTATTATTATTATTGAGTATTATTGGGGCACAGATGAATCCCGATGAACCAAAACACCTCAAATGAGCCTCAAATGATTAATTATTTTGCAGGTAACGACCTGCATTCTCTTCTGTGTGTCATCTCGTTCACCGTGATTTATTTTCACTTTTTAAAAACTGCTTTTTAAGGCTCTGCAAACCGAGAACGTCGACCGGGAGCTGTCCGCGGTGCTGAAACACGAACCCGGCGGACCTGTAGGTGCACGCGCGGCTGCATGTGGCGCGTGGTATCGTTTTATTGTCGGTTTTAATGAGCGCGTGCCGTGTTGACGGGCCTGTGTGTGTGTGTGTGTGGGCACATTTATTGGGTTGTGGAAAATGTGTCAGCTCGTGCGTGCTATATTCATCTGTCGGCGGTCTCCCACGTGACCGGAAGAGAGAGTGGCAGAGCTGTCGCGTGACGCAGTCCTTTTTTTTTTTGTAATGTTTTCCTCTCCATCTTTTCCCGTCTGAAGCAGCAGGCGCGAGGATGTAAGGCTTAGTGCTCGCGCTGGGAGCCTCCACCTCCCGGGAAACAACCTCCGCCTCTATGCAGCACCGACACACGCGCACGCACACACACACGCACACGCACACGCACACTCTCTCTACCTGCATCACTTATTGACCTGGCTTCCAACATCCGGGTCCGGGGCGCGGTGGTGCCGCTACTTATCAAACGGCCTAGATTTATAAATGAAACTGACGGAGGCAGGGAGCCAATCAGAGAGGGGGAGGGGGGGGGGGGAGCTGGTCTCTGGTGGCACGCTGACCTGCTGTCTCCACGTTACCATGGCGACAGAGGGTGTGATGCAGAGGGGGTGAAGGTGTGTCTTTAATACATCTGTGCGTCTCTAAACAGATGAAGTGATGAGATCTCAGCACCGCGGCCTGTTTCTAATAAAATAATAATAATACAGGCTGGCCCGTCAACCTGAGACCACAGACCTCCTCATGGGTTCAGGAGGACGGATTAGATCACGTAAAAGGCCTCCGACTCCTCTGACACCGGAGCAAGACAGCCAGACTGAAAGAGTCTTTCTTTTTGTAGTTGTTTTATCAGTCTTTGTAGTCACGTTGAGTCTCTTTGTAGTCATTTAGTGTCTCTTTGTAGGGTTTATGTCTTTTTGTCAATCTTTTACATCTCTCTGTTGTGTGTCTTTGTAGTCGTTTCTACGTCTTTGTAGTCATTTTGTACGACATCAAAGTCCTTTTTGTCACTTTAAGTCACCTTGCTTCTCTTTTTAGTTGTTTGTTTGTCTTTTGAGTCGTGTTGCATCTCTTTCTCATCATTTTGCATGTCTTTGTAGTCGTCTTGTGTCTCTTTGTAGTCGCGTCTCTTTCAGTTACATTCTGCAGGTGGAGTCAAACTCTCGGGTCCTTCTGCTCTCCGGTGATGAAGAGAATCTGCCCGTCTGCTGTCTAAAGCTTCCTGCCGGAGCAGGTCTACCCTGTCACCCTCCTGCACAGATATTATACTAAATACTACACCAAACATGGTCCCTCCTGAACCCTGTGGTCCCTGGGGTCCGGTCTGGGCCCCGTAGGCCTGCTCAGTAAGCCAGCATGTGGATGTGACCTACATGTTATTTATATAGAGATGTGATACGGTGGATTTTAGCAGCAGGCTAAGTAAGCAAGTCGCTCCACTTGCTGCCTGAAAATCTGTTTGTGGAACCAAACGGGACTGAACCAGGTCTGGGTTTCTGACATGTGAGCCTCCCTCAGTAGGACATGAGTTTTGAGCAGCCTTACCTCCATCGGAGTAGGTTTCGGTGCCGTATCCATCCTGCAGCCCGTTGCTCCACGTCCCCTCGTACCGGGCCCCGCTCGCCGTGCTCTCCAGCTGCCCGTAGCGACCTTTGAACCCTTGCGTCCACTCCCCTCTGTACTCCCAGCGGCCCTTGCTCTCCACGCCGATGCCGTGCCTCTTGCCCTGCGCCCAGGTGCCCTGGTAGCTGTTCCCGCTGGGCCACGTGTACACGCCCAGGACCTCGAAGCCGTGGCTCCAGGCGCCGGCATACTCGCCCTGACCCTGGGGCCCCGTGCAGACCCCTCGCCCATGGGCTTTCCCCTGCTCCCACCCCCCGCAGTACGACCCCCCGTCATCAAAGTCAAACCTGCCTCCAGTGGACATGCATGAAACAGGTTTCGGCAAATCCTTAGAACGTCAAGAAAAAAAGAAATTTAAAAAAGAAACAACGGTTCTGGTTCACTCAGAAGGAGCAAAGAGGGAGGAGGCCCAGTCCTGAAGCTGATAGCGTGGAAGCGCCGGGCCTGACTCTCTCTCTCTCTCTCTCTCTTATTTTAGGATGTGAAACGGCGGCTCCTCGTCGTGGAAAGCGGCGGGACGTGGCCCGGACAGCATCGCCTCTGCGGACGGAGAGGCAGCCTCAGCCTCAGCGGCGGCTCTGGAGTGACGAACGCAGCTGCCGTGCATGCTGCTTCCCATGGGCACGCAGGCTCAGAGTGCTTCTCATCCTCCTCCTCCTCCACTTCCTCCTCCACCTTCCTGCTCCGCGCAGCCTCGCAGCCGGGGGAAAAGCTCGCTCCCCGTCTGCCTCAGCCGGTTGCAGCGCTCCAGACAAGCGAGGCCTAGGCTTTTTCCAGCAGTCCCAGAGGCCCAGAGAGCGGCGGCGGCGGTAGCGAGGCGACAGCAGCAGCAGCAGCAACTCAATCAGACATTACAGCATCCACACATCCCGCTGCACCGGCCCACGGAGAGGGAGGCAGGACCAGGATGCTGCTGCTGCTGCACCGGTACGCCATTAGAGACAGAAAGAGAGGAGGGAGAAGTTGGAGCTCTATAGCATGGCCTGGAAAACAAGGCTCGGAGACACACATCCGTATCCTCCACGCTCAGCCTCACGCACACATAACCAGCGAAGCCAGCCTCTTCCTCCCGATCCAGAGATGATGAGCCTCTCCTCCTGGAGGATGCGAAGAAGGGGAAAAAAAAGAATTATTCCTCTCCCGTTCCCCCTTTGTCCCCTCCGTGTCGGCGATGCCTAAAAACCTGGATTGTTGTTGTATCCCAATTCCACCAAGTCATCTGTCCTCTCTTGTTTTTCGGCCTCTCTCTCTCCCTCTCTCTCTAAAATCTGCTCATTACAGGACTGTTCCACCCCAGCCAATACCCCTCCCCCACACACACACACACACACACACTCCTTCTCCCCGCTCTTAAAGAGATAGAGACGGAGGGATGCTGCGAATGGCTGCGTGCATGCAGCTCGCTGCTCTTCCCCTTTGAGGATGCAGCCGGCTCTTTGCTAATTATCCAGCCTGCTTTCTGTCTCTCCTCCTCCCAGACTCAGATCTGGTCAGTCAGCAGTCTGTTTTCTGATAACTGGAGTTTCTGGGAGCTCATTGATCGCGTGCCACTCTCTCTCCAAACTAATTGTTGTCAGTCTTTCCCCCGCTGTCGGCAGCCCAGTGGACCGTAGCTGTCACTTGACTGAGCTTTATTAGACCCAGATTGACCCGTTTTAACATTCAGATCAGTTTCCATGCAGGAGCTTCACCACAAACTGACAGCCAGTCCCCCTTCACTTCCAGAGCGGTCACGTGCTGAATATTTTTGCTCATCGATAGCCGGGGACATGACGATATTGGAAATCTATCCGTCAACCAACGACCATCTGCTAGATCGCATGGTGACCAGATAATAGTGTCAGAGAGAACCAGTTAAACTGGTGAAATAGTCCTTTTTGAATTATTATTATTCATAATTGTATTATTACTATTATTATTGTTATTATTATTATTATTATTATTATTATTATTATTATATTATCTTTTACCATGTTTAATGCAGACACATTCCCCCCTCAAAACAGTCTTCCTCAGTAATATATATATATATAAATACACACACACACACACACACACACACATATATATATATATATATATATATATATATATATATATATATATATATATATTATAAAATAAATAAAAACGTTAAATAATGACATTTTAATTTAAAAAAATAATACAAAATAATAATAAATCCTATTAGCTTAAAATGATAAAATAATGTCATAAATGTATTATTTTAGTATGAATATATATATATATAATATATATTATATTATATATATTATTATATTATATATATATATAATATTATTTTTAAATGTAATCAATGCTATCGTGGCAATCATCACCATCTTTGTTCCTGCTCACTGGCTTTTCTTTCACTTGAAGGAGTATGAACACAAATTAAGTTTAATTTAAAGGACGCACATACACTAAAAAGTGTAGCCAACGTGTTAGTGCCTTAAACCTATAGAAGTCTATGAGAAAATGGTCCTACTTCTCTCTGCTGGCCTCCAGGGGGCGACTCCTCTCTGGTTGTATAGAAGTCTATGAGAAAATGGTCCTACTTCTCTCTGCTGGCCACCAGGGGGCGACTCCTCTCTGGTTGTATAGAAGTCTATGAGAAAATGGTCCTACTTCTCTCTGCTGGCCACCAGGGGGCGACTCCTCTCTGGTTGTATAGAAGTCTATGAGAAAATGGTCCTACTTCTCTCTTGATGTATTATCTCAGTAAACATTGTAAACATGAGTTTATGGTCTCAATCTCTAGTTTCAAGTCTTCTTCAATCCAGCATGATGTTCATTTAGTACATTATGGTCCATTTAGAGTCCAGCAGACCAGAAAGCAGGGGATGCTTTAGGGGGCGGGGCTTACCTGCTGATTGACAGGTCGCTACCATGCTACCAATGCTAGTTAGCTACTAAGATGACTTTAACACTTAGCTGTAAATTTGAACCTTGAATTATGAAGCTAACTTTGTTAGCAGCTTCACACCAGAATCCACATGGATCCAGATCCAGTAAGGGTTCTGCTCTGCTGCTTGTGTTCATCAGATCCACCCGTTGCTCCTCCACAGTCCAAATATGGTCACTTCCTTCACGGGTTGAAAAAAAAAAATCCAAAACTTGTAGTCCACAAACCAATAGGTGATGTCACCATGACAACGCCCTCTTCTTATAAACAATCTGTTCAACGGTGAGAAAAGTGATATTTACATCAGTATGTACCAACAGGGTTTTCATTCACCTCGACTTTAAAGACGGAAATAGAGCCTTCAGCCAATTCTTGCAGCTGAAGTTACCAGAACCCGACTCTGAAGGGAGGAACGAACCAACTTTCATTATTTTCAGAAAACGTCACCGTTTCTGAGCAGCTGGTGATGCATCTGCGCCCAGAACGAGTCTCTAAGACGAGATGTGATCCACATTCAGTTTCAGCGTTTACAGAAAGAAGTCAAACAGACGCTTTCATCCGGCATCTGTTTTCTTGTACTGAGAAGATTGTGACATGATGCAAAAATATATTTAATTGTAGGACAAAATATTATTTAAAAAACAAAGTCCTCGTTGGAAAGTACATTTACTCCAGTATTCCTATTTGATGCTACTTTATACTTCTACTCCACTCCATCTCAGAGGGAAATACTGAACTTTTATTCCACTACATCCTTTCAGATTTTAAAGAATATTTAGTTGCCACTGAATAACATCAAGTAAAATAATTTAAAATATAATAAACCTTAATGTACGACACAGATCCACAAAAACAAATACATATAAAGAAATGCTTGTACACAAACGGCTTTATATTTTTGTGGTTGTTTTTTTATTCGTGTTTTAGACAATATCATCAGATCATAATGATGATGAGGATAATAATGTTACAGCCATTCGTTTTGTGTTTTTACAGGTTGGTAACAAACAGAAGATAGAAGGAGAAACGATAGAAAACAGAAGTCGTCGTGAGGAAGTTCCCCTCTGTGGACCGAGGTGGACTGAAGTGGACTAGGTGAGGATGTCGTGGGCTTGTTGCTCCACCAGCATGGCCATGTTCTTCACGTCTCCACACCAGAAGTCCAGACGCTCCTTCATGCCTTTGATCTGCAACAGAACGTCAGAACGAGTGTGAAGCAGCAGGTCGAGTGTAAAGTGCAGATTAGGATTTTAATCCTGAACAAGAATCCCACTCTTACATAATATAACTCGTCTTCTAGCTGCTTCTGCATTCTGAACCCCCCTATATGACTATATCCACCAACAAAACTAACATTAACATATAACATTCATGAAATCTCCTCATATTTAATTTAGATCTTTTAGAGAGAAGCAGACAGAAGGACACATCACAAGATAAAAGACAGAAGCTGAACCTACAGATCACAGTGTGAAAGTGAACCAACATCAGCTGGGGATCGAGCAGGAAGACGATGAAATTAAGAAAACGGCAGTGTTCCTGCAGAGCCGAGACGCTCTTTATTCACCGTTACAATCATTGTAACAGCGTGTGTTTACATTCAGTACCCCTGCAGCAGCTGAAGTAGCTCAGGAGTGAGATTAATACAACAGGATGAGGACTGACCTGCTGAAGGTCCAGCACCCTGGGCTGCACCCAGGTCATCTGCACCTTCTGGTCCACCTCGTCGATGTTGCCTTTGATCAGGCCCACGGACAGAGCCTTCATCACCAGGAGCTCCACCTGCAGGAGTTCACACGTTCATATTCAAGGAAATCACTCGAGGATGATCCGCTCTGTGTTTTAAACGAAACCTCGTCGTCGTCGTCATCCCACTGACCTCATTAACGGGGATTTTGGCACTCTGAGCAATCTCGGTGAAGGTGAGCTGTCTGTGGTTTGCAGGACGAGTGAAAGTCATCTGGAAGAGACATTTCAAGTGATTTAACATTCCTGTTTTTTAACCTTCGTGTCTGACGACGATGATGTCACTGACGGGTGAGAAAACGTCTGTTAGAATAAACCGTGGAGTCGGTTAGTTGGCGTTGATTTGTTAAAACAGCTGCTGAAATCTTCCCCCGGAAATCAACTTATTATCAAATGCACAATGAGAAACCGCTTCAGCTCTGCGTGTAAATGATTGCAGCAAAGGACGGCCCCTTGAGATGTAGCATCTCCTTCTCCAGGGGGTCCCATAGTCCCGAATACAAATGTATAAAAACACACGCAGCATTAAAAAGCAGTTGATTTTGCTCTGACTCACCTCCATCACGCAGAGCAGCTGGATCTTCTGCATCAGTTTGGGTTCATGTGCTGCGAGATCGGGCTGAAAACACGGAGGGACAAACAATGAGACAGTTGCCAAATATCAAATCGGGTTCAAAAAGGTTCCAGATTTTCAGATCTTAAAACAAAAACATAAGTGGCCCGCTTCAGCAGTCGAGATGGTAAACATGGTCGCCGTTCTGACCACCCTGCTATGTTGATTTGATTAGAAAAGGCCCGTCTCCTCTCCATTTTATAAATGTTAATCACCTGTTGACCCCAGGCTGACTTGAAGCCCTGGAATTTCTCCACATTGCCTCCATTGAAGGCGTATAGCGTATCGATGAGCCACTGTTTGTCTGTGTTCCTCAGGGACTCCAGCACAGGATGCATCAGCTGCAAAACACACAACAGCAGACGTCAACGAGCTTCAGACAAACGTCAAACGACGACCGCCGTGCTAAAACTAAAACCCACCAGCTCTCCAAAGTTGTAAACTCCTTCTCCTAAGAGTCCGGCGAGTCCCAGCGTGAACGCCCGCTCCTGCTTCTCCGTCTCTGTGGAGCGAAAGACAGGAAATCATTCAGCCGCTGATATGAAAGACCTTCTGGTGCTCCGTCGGCCTGAAATCAAGCCGGTGCGTCATTTCTCACCTGGAAGGTCTTTGATGTCCACGCATCCGAGGTAGCGCAGGGCGTCCTTGTAGTAAGAGGCGTGGTTCCCGATGATGCGATAGTATTTGCTGGAGAGGTCATAAAAGCGGCCGTGGACCGACGTCACCCCGGGCAAGTTATTCAACAGCTCCTCCACCTCCTCGATGAGTTTCTGGAAGTGACAGAGGACAGGCCTGCTTATTTCTTCTACTTGAAAACAGGATTAAAAAAAAAAAACGCTTTGCATGTTTTCAAGTGTAGTATTAAGAACACTCGGCTTTAGTTCTGTCAATCAGTGTTTTGATTTCTGGCACTCCCATTGGTTGAAATATGATACAAATATGTAAATTTGATGATTATGAGCCAGGATTTGAAGCTAAGAAGAAATATATATAGAATTTGTTAACAGATTTACAGTCGCTTATCCTTAAAAGGACATTGGAGATCAAACATTCACGGATTAATTTAAAAAAAAGGTTTCGACCCAAAAAGCATCAGTCAGGTTCATAGAGTTAAAAGCTCGGCTACCAGCCCATTTTTTTTCTTTTTTTGTTGCTGAACTGGAAAGTCTGCATGTTTTACTCCACATAAAGTGCCAGAATTAGAAAATAAGGCACATCAAGCGTGAACACCACCAGCAGCTTCACGTTCAAAATGTGCCACATCTGAATGAGGTGCGAGGTGGGTTTTGCGTCAGCAGCCTGGGGGGAGGGGGGGCGTTAAGAGCCTTTACCTTTGTGGCAGGAAGATCACTGATCTCCAGTTTCAGTCTGCCGATAGAAGTCTTGCAGAGAATGACGGCTTCATCGCTGCTTTTCACCTGAACCAGAAAGAGACACGTTAAAAGGCTGATAAAAAAAAAAGTACTGTAAGAAGTAAGAAATCCTCCTTTGTTTTCAGTTTAAACACCTCTTTAAACTGAAAACACCTCTCAGTGTAAGAGAATTCAACAGCAGCAGAACGGCAGCCTTAAAAAAAGACCATCAAGTTTAATAAAACACCTCTCTAAAACAGTTTAAATGATAATATTCTTAAATAGGTACAGTTGATTGTTGCATTAGCTGCACCATCCATTCCTAAATCTGCAGTTTTATCAGTCAACTTACCTTTTCCCTGGTCTTCTCGAGAAAAGTGATGGCATCTTTGGGATCTGGAGGGAAAGATATGTAAATACCCCAAAAATGTGGTAAAGACATACTACTTCCTGCTGCATGATGTAGTTCTTACCTTTCATCTGTCTGGCAACATACAGTATAATCTCCATGAGGGACAACGGGTTGATTCTGATGAGGGAGCACAAATAATAAATCAGCATCCAGACAAGTAGTGAACTGGCAGGTGTAACGTGGTTAGAAAGAAAGATCCTCACCTGTGTTCGAAGTCACAAAGGAAATTGTCATAGAGCTTTAAGAAAGAAAAGGAGCCGTCAGGAAACAACAAAAAGATCAATGTTAAACATAATTGTGATTATTTATGCGTTATAAATACCAAATATAGAAAAAGAAAAGCAGTTCAGTCTCCAAAGAAGTTTTTCCATGTAATTCATCTATAAATTGTCCTAAAAACATTACATAAAAAATATAAACACTAGGAACATATGTGCATAACGTGGTGCAGTTACCTGTATGAGGCCATCTCCGGTTTTGAAGCACGGTTCTTTAACAAAGTCTGTGATCCTTAGAGTCAACTGATGCCACAATCTGTCAAAGTAGAAATGTGTAAACATTTTTAACGACACTGTATTTATCATACAGCTTTAATTTCTTTACAAATTAAGCAAAGAGTTGATCAAATATAGTTTATACAAGTGCAGTTGAAATGGTTAGTCCAATAATCAGTACCTGACAGAAAATTAACAGTTTATGTAATTTTTCTTATAAAAAATGTATTCCGGTTCCAGCTTCACAAGCTTTTACATTTTCCTTGAAATAACATTAATGCATGAGTAAGAATGTTGGATACAATAATGTCACAGGGACCATTTGTATACTTTTCATACTGTAAGTAGATTTTCCTAATCATACCCTCATGATTTTGCATTTTCATGCATGACTTTAACTTGTAATGACTATTATATATTTAAATAATAATTGTAAGGTGGTCCCATCTATGTGCATTAAGGTTTTCTTGACTGTCGTATATGTACTATATACTAACCAACGACAGACAGTTGTATTTTTACCACGAGTGAACAGCGCTATTCTTCTTATAACGTATTATTTTTCTTCTGACGTTAAGGTCTCACCCATTAGCATCCATAGCTAACACACAGCTAAGAGAAACTTGTGATAAACTTTTGTCTACCACCGGACTAAATGAACGGCATTGGATTCAGCCTCCAGCCCATTAAATGACGCGTATGTTTCTGATATTTAAATGTCTGGGAAGTAAAAAAAATAAACAGTCGAGTTTCCCCGCTGTGATCTTACAGGAAAAACAGAAGAGTGTGGCTAACGCTAGACGTCAGCTAATGCTAGCTCCGTGCATGACTCAGCGTGCATTTCCAATGAATGAACGAGCTAACGTTAGCTTAGCCTAGCCTAGCCTTCTTTTTTTTTCACCTTTTGTTGTACAAATCCTCCAATGTGTGCCACTCCGTCGCCATCTCCGGCGTGGAGCTGG
The DNA here is from genome assembly GCF_963514095.1 of Eutrigla gurnardus. Lineage (NCBI taxonomy): Eukaryota > Metazoa > Chordata > Actinopteri > Perciformes > Triglidae > Eutrigla > Eutrigla gurnardus. The sequence goes on from NC_139915.1 coordinate 33,042,053, forward strand.
TGCTCTGCTGCTGTTTGAGGAACCCGCTGACATCTTTCATGGTGGCGACACAATCTGTGAAGTTATTTTTTTTTGTTAAAACAAAATGACGTGATGTATCTTCAGCTAACGGCAAGTAGCCTGCTGTGTTGTGAATCTGCTGGGTCCGCTGCTGCGCGCAAAGGATGATGGGAAATTGGGCAAAGAAAAGTGGGCGTTCCTAAAAAAGCTAGCGATTGATTTTTTTTTTACGGTAAAGTTGATTTCTTCACCACTGACGTTATACACGTTATGTTTATTGTTGTAAGATTGGCTTTTACGGTACAAATATTACATTGACCGCTCCAGCTGTCACGTGGGTTGTTTTAAATAAATAAAAGGCGGATAATACAACAAAATAGGCGACCAAGCTTGGTAGCTACCGAGCGAGCTAAAGCTATCGTTAGCGCGGCTATATCGTACGTTACGGTACTCGCGCGTCATAAGGAGGTCAAAGGACGAACATTGGGTAACTAATTTGTTTGGGAAGATATAGGTTATTATTATTATTATTATTATTATTATCATTATTATTATTATTATTATTATTATTATTATTATTATTATTATTATTATTATTATTATTATATTTAGTTTAAAGTTATTTTATCCACACTCCATACCAGTAGGTGGCGGTAATGCACCAAAAAGTTGTTTGCCAACCGCCAAAAAAATAGAAAGAAAGAACGAATAAATAAAAGGAAGGAAGAAAGAAGAACTAACATTTCAGAAGGGTCTCGTTCTTTTTAGTGACATTTTTCAGCTTTTAGGTGGAGGAAAATTAACGGCTCTTTTCCGTGTCATTCACTTCCGTCAGTGGAGTCGTTGTTATGGCTTCCTCGGTGAGGTCCTCGGTGATGTCACCTGTCAGACTCGGTTGGTTGACGCTCTCTGCAAACGGTGAGAGGACGGATAACTTCACGATTCCGTCAGAATTAGTGCTTATTGATTGATTGCGTCATGTCTTTTTTTTTTTAAGGTCGTTTGGGTCAAAGAAGTTTGTGTGCAGGTGCAGCGCTGTGCAGGTATTTCACTCTCACACACACACACACACACACACACACACACACACACACACACACACACACACACACACACACACTCAAGTTCTCTCTTCAATTCAAGCTTTATTGTCATAATGCACGTTGACACGCAGTTACAATGTAATTACATGTTGTGGACAAGAAGCACCAGTGAACTCACTGATCATAACATTAGTACAACAATAGTGTGCAATATAAGAGTAGAAATATGATGAAAAAATATACTGTAAGTACATAATTAAAGTACTCTTATTTTATACGTCATTCGTTTTATCCACTCAGAATTTTTTTTTATATATTTTGGTTATGACGGGTAAAGTGAAACGATCCTACTTAATTTAAGTAAACCTTTTTTGGGGGAAAAAGCTCCTTGGATCAGCTGAAAAATGCCATGACAACTGGGATTGTTGTTATTTTTCTGAGTCAATCGATAAATATAATAATGGTTTACAGTCGACAAACGTCTTGTTTGACCAGCAGTTCAAACCCAAATATATTCTGTTGACGAGGAAAAGCATGTGAGGTTCCCAAAGCGACCTCCTCAAGTGTTTTTGCTTTCTTCAAAGTTACTTTCAAGCATCTCTGGTTCATGCAGACAAAACAAATGAATCCTCCCCTTCAAACCCTGTTATGCCTCTCCGCAGACAAACAAAGTCTTCCGGCTGGAACGGGACTCGAGGGTTTCTGTCCCGCGGCAGCGGAGCGGCCGAGGGCCCGCGGACCCTGGAGGACATCGCCAAGAACATCAGGGAGAAGCAGCACAAGAGGGTGGTGGTGATGGCGGGAGCTGGGATCAGCACGCCCAGTGGCATCCCAGATTTCAGGTGACATTCTAGCGTTTCTAACCGTAACCCTCCTGTACACATGTGTATTAAGCAGATTATTACCTCACAGGTCTCCGGGGAGTGGTCTCTATGACAACCTGCAGCAGTACGACCTGCCCTACGCCGAGGCGATATTTGACATCAGCTTTTTCCATCACAACCCCAATCCCTTCTTCGCGCTGGCCAAAGAGCTGTATCCAGGAAACTATCAGCCCAATCCCACCCATTACTTCGTGCGGCTGCTTCACGAGAAGAGCCAGCTTCTCAGGATGTACACGCAGAACATCGACGGGCTGGAGAGACGTATGTTTTACATGTTCTTTACTTCTAGAAATGGCCGTCGTTGAGACACACGTGCTGATGTTTGAAAGCCGCCGTGTTTCCTTGTGTATCAAGTGGCGGGGATTCCTCCTGAGAAGTTGGTGGAGGCTCACGGCACGTTCTCCAGCGCCACCTGCACCGTCTGCCGGAGGAAGTACGAGGGAGAGGAGCTGCGGGTGAGTTCACAACCCAAAAACAGCATGAAGCACATTCCTCACAGTGGGTTTCCTCACAGCAAGACTTTATGGAGTCGAGGAAATGTATCTTCATCATAGACGTCCTTTCAGAAATATTTCTACTTTCTTCTCAAGGTCTCACATCAGACGAGATTGTATGTAATTGATAACAATTTTAATAAGACGACAAACTACTTTATTTAGGTATAAAATCCAAACATTTGCTCACCTTTCCTTCATTTTATACAGTACTGTACTTTATTGAGTGATGTTTGTGTAAAAGCCAGGTAGAATGTAAGACATCACTTTACTTTAGAGATATTAGATGGAAATATATTGGATATTAATAATGTTTCTGTCTGGTTTCCGTGTCTCATCAGCCAGATGTGATGGGGGGGACGATCCCAAAGTGTCCCACCTGTAAAGGCGTGATAAAGCCCGACATTGTGTTTTTTGGGGAGGAGCTTCCACATCACTTCTTCAAGTACCTCACGGACTTCCCCCTGGCCGACCTGCTCATCGTCATGGGAACGTCACTGGAGGTGAGCGTGCCGACGGCCTCAAACCACATCCTGTCCCTGTAACCTGAACCAGTATGTTAGGATGACAAAAGACCAACTATCACGTTATCAGCCTGCGTTGCCATTTTATAAGTTGCAGATTTGATATATTAATTATGTATTATGATGTAAAACATTCTGATGCTAGGTGCAACATAAAGTGAGCATATATGATCATATAAATGATCTCATATATATGGGGTTTTGATATGAAGATGGTTTGTGTGTAAAAATCCACTTTTTATTGTGACATTAATATTTTTCATCCGTCACCTCACACTCAAGCTATTTGATAATTCTTGATAGATTATTGGTAAAATCTAATTATAATGCTCATTTTGTCAGTGAGTTTGGTTCAGATGCTAAAGTTGAGGAGTCGCCGGCTTGTTTTGCCTGCAAAGGTTTAAGGTTTGGGAATCATCAGGTTGGATGGAGCCATGCATTGAAGAGTTTGTTGTAAATGAATGAACTGATCATTATTCTGTGATCCGTTTGTGGTGATTTCTAAGCAGAGCTGATAAGAGATGATTTCATGGAGGAGTTAAAGCCACAGACTGCACATCTTGACTGTCCTTGCTAGATTATCCTTGAAAACGTTCCTGGAGAATGAGCTCCAGGAAACGGTGCTTGCCCTCTCTCCCTCCATCTGTTTCCTGTCTGCGTCTCCACCCAAAAGAAGACACGTTTATTTGTGCATGGCAACAATGATCCGACCTGCTCTTAAGAAGCTGCGATGGGACTCTTCACTCTGCAGGTGGAGCCCTTCGCCAGTCTGACGGCAGTCGTGCGCAGCTCGGTTCCCCGGCTGCTCATCAACAGGGACCCGGTGGGTCCGTTCGCCCTGCGGCGCCGCCGGCCCGGCGACGTGGTGCAGCTGGGCGACGTGGTCAGCGGCGTGCAGGCGCTGGTCGACGCCCTCGGCTGGACTCAGGAGCTGGACGCCCTGATGGCGGCCGAGGCTGAGAAAGTGAGAAAGGTCACATGTTACTCTTCTACGTCCCATGAGTCTTTTGGGTTCTTGTCTTTTCTCGGGTCCGTCCATGTATTTAATCAAATAACCATCATCGTAGAGTCGATAAAAACCAAACAAGCTGAAAGGCGTTTTTAAAAGCTGCGGGAACTGCAGAGTGAGGCGATAAATCTCTGCAACCCATTTCACACGACACATAATCATTTTACCCGATATAAAAAATATCAATTAGCGCTCCTTTAAAGACCAGAAGGTTGGGCTTTGATTGATCGCCGTCGTGTCGTCTGAAATAGTGTGACTGCATGCAAAGCACAACGGGGTTTTGAGTGATAAAGTCCTGCATTGATGTTTTATTTCCATAAAGAAATACATGATGTTAAAGTCTTGTGTGTACTTTTATCTGCAGGCTGCAACGAAGACAGAAGAGTGATGGTTTCACCGCATGGAGCCGGAGGTTTGACTTTATTTATTATAACACTGACTGAACGTAGACCTTCTTTTGTGTGGGAATACTCGGATCTTTGGCTTTATCAATGGAGACTAATAAGGAGCTGCTATCATGGAATTCAAATATCTCTGTAGAACGCAGGTAAGTGAAATCAAACCAGCTGCAATCAAATATATTGAATTGGTCCACCTGATAATAAGGATGTGCAATATTATATTTTATTTAATGGCCTCTAAATTATTAAAATGTGTCAAGATAGCCTTTTGTTTGCACAACTTAATGCCACTGAAATCACTGAAAGTCAACGCTTGAATTGAATTAAAAGTCAAAACATTGAAGAAAGATGTAAGTATTCAAGGAAATAAAGGAAAATAAGATTTAGCCTTTTTTAAGCTTTACAGGACAGAAAAGCAGGTGAACTGAGAGGAGTTGATCTCTTGTTAGTGGATACATTCACTGTTGGTTTTTGGTCTTTTCATGAGATTTGATGGTATTTTAAACCAGTAGAAGGAGCCAGAGGACCATGACTAATATTCCTGTTTGAACTTTACTGGAATGTTGTAAACCTCAATATTTCACAAGGCCGTGAACTTAACAAAAACCAGTGGAATTAAAACATGAATAACAAATTACTGTAAGATATTTCCCTCTCATTTTAAACTGTGTTAAGTTCTGCAATCCCTGTTTATGTCCATAAAGCAAACGTATTCATATACTGGTGAAAGGTTGTTGAGTTTAAGATATCATTTGTCATTTTGAACTGTTATTTTGGAAGTCGTCCAACAGCTTGTGATGCTACAGTGCCTTCCTGTTTATAATGACTACACTGCTGCAGCCGGAATTAATAAATCAGATTAAAGCTACTTGTTCGGAATTCAAGAGGGACTTTACACACAAATAGATAGCATCAGATACTTTGGTATGTAAACACAAACGCAGTATTGTGGTGACTTCAGTGACCCAGAGGAGGACATTTCGTTTTGCCGCTCTGCTCGTCTGTAATTGAAGATTTAGACGTTAAAAATCTCCACCTGAGATCGTCCTCGATTTACTGGATGAGGAAGATTCAACCACGGGGATTTTTATCACTCAGGTTTCCTGTTGACCTTGTTTCTCAAATGTGATCCAAACCTAGATAGCGAGGTCCGTGCGTCGAGTCTGCTGACGCCTCTGAAACAAGAAAAGGTCTGTTTTTATCACTGCAGGATCTCACCTGCTTTCAGAAATGGATCTGTGTGCCACTTAAAGGGTGAAGGACGCGGGTCAAATCATTTATTCACTTCTCTCATACCTAATAAATAAATACATATCAAATCACTTACTGTAGAGTTCACTTTTTTTCTGGCTGTGCTTTCAAAAGCTGCCTCCAGTTTGAGTCGGGTTGACCTTGACCATGTCGGGTTGACCTTGACCATGTCGGGTTGACCTTGACCAATGTCGGGTAGACCTTGGGATCATCTGATCAAAGCTGCGATCATCCATATTTGTATTTTAGTGACTTTAGAGAGGTTGATCACCGCTGAATATATCTCATAATAACAGCTGGATGGATCGACTTCACGTTTTCTGTAAACGTTCCTGTTCCCCAGAGGATGAACCCTTCTGACGTTGGCGTTCCCCTGACTTTACCTAGAGACTCCATCTGTGGTTTCTGGTAGAACGTCTCGACAACTATTGGACGGATCACTTTGGTGATTCGTCCTTTGCTTTATGACCAAATACTTCTGAGGATAACGAGCCTCAACTGCAGATTGTGTGTTTGTAGCTAATTAGCAAATGTTAGCATGATAAACATACAGACTATAAACTACTGTGCCAAAGTACAGCATCACTTTTTTTATTAAACCGGGATGAAAAAAAGTGCTTAAAAAGCTCAAAAAAAGGGTCATCAAGTGATTTAAAAGCTCCAGAACAGCAACTAAATCGATGATTTTGCGAGATTGATTCATCAACTCACCTAAATCAAAGTCAAACAAACCTTTTAAATATATTGGTGGCGGATCAAAACTGAGATGAGTTTTCTTTGCATCAAGCAGCTGTGAATGAGGCTTCAGAGTCACGCGGCGATAGAAATTCACGTCGAGTAGGAAGTGATAAAAAATGCAGAGAACTTAATATCCAATTTGCACATCTCAGCCGGGAGTCTATTCAGGGTGTGTTTGTCTAACCTGCTGCTTTCTCCGCTTCATTAAATCAACAGCCATGATGTCGGTGTCTCCGAGTCTTTCTGGTGTTTCCCCCCTAAATGTATGGATGGAGTCCTGAACAGGGAGAGATCAGTAGTATCAGGATTCAGCTTCTCTTGGTTTCGGATGCAACGAGACGTAAAATGACGCTGCATTCAGACTGCAAACCCAGTTTCTCAAAGATCGTAAAACAGACTCTCCGAACTGTTGTTTGCACGTAATCCTATCGGATTTATGCATCCACACATCACCATCTGAGACCGGCATGAACTCAAGGATTTCTATTGAAATCTGTGTTTTTCAGACTTTGTGAAATCAATCTGGATTTGTGGAAAAACAAAACAGATTTTGTCTGGCAGACTGCACAAACCCGCAGAGATAAAACGACAAAGAAATGCAAAAACCACCAGAAAGATCGCTCACATGCAAGAACCAGATTTTTGTTTTGGCCCCTCAGTCAGTGTTGGTCAATGAAGTTAAACCAAAAGACGACCACGTCGACCCTGAGCCGGAACATTAAGAAAGATGACACACTTTATTATTAGAAAGGTCTTCCACATAAAACGTGGATTTGGCGTACAAGAGGCACATCAGTAACCAAACATGCACACACTGTGGCGACAGGCGGCGCTGGCCACTCCCAACACAACGACACGAGCAGAACGTTATCAAAGACACTTTAAATGTTCCATTACTGCACCGCAAAGGTGTCATTCAATATCATACACACACTTGTGAACGTTTCATCTGATATCCGTCACTCTGTAAAAGATAGCTTTGGAAGGAAATGAGATTATGGCAAACTGGAAATTAATATGACAAACAGCAACGGATTTCTGCCCCCATGACTTAAAAATAAGTGAGATATTGTCTCAGGATGTGTTATGAGGACATATATTTCTTGTTATTACGAGCGGCCAAATAATCTAAAATAATGTGTTTTTAAGTCTTTGCTGTTATTACACAAAAATCATTAAAAGAATGACATTCTAATTAAAACAAGTTGTCTAATTTGTTGAGCATGGTTTGTTATTAGAAGGATCTTATTAATAAAGCAAAGCAGTGTTTTTTTGTCATGGAGGCAGCAATAACACGTGAAAACAATTAGTGAAAACAAGATTTCATTGTGTTCTTACAACTCGCTCGTCTCTCTGCTCTAGAATCATATCCGTCTGGTAAAAAGCAGAAAAACGTTCCCATAAACGATTGTTTCTGTGATTAGACTTTAAATATGAAACAGGAAAGCTAACATGTTCTTGAAGGTAACACAAAAAAGGGACTCTTCGGGGGTCTCGTTAACTCCTCGGCTTCACTTCTGTCGGGACGGAAACACAGAACATCCCGATGGATTTTAAGGCATGTTGTAGTTAATATCCTATCGTCAGTCCGTGTTTTTAAAGGTACTTTGAACAGTTCCACATTATAAAGCGATTTAACACAGAATAAGTCTGATCCGGGTCGGGTTCGTGTCCGTCGGCTGGATGTAGCAGGAAAACAACTCCATGGTATCGTCTTCAGACGCCTGCTGGATATTTCATGGATGAAGTGCGTTGTTTCGACGAGCCTCTTCGCCTTTATAGCTTCAATAATGTGTGAAAGTGTCCCAGATCAACCTTCTCGTCTTATTACTTCCAAACTTCATGCTGCTTTCTAAAAGAATGTAGTTCAACATTTGGGGAATTCTTCTTATTCGCTTTCTGGCCGAGAGTTAGAGAAAAGTTCAATACCGTCCAGAGGCGTTAGCTTAGCTTAGCATTGAGACGGGATCAAAGAGGAAACGGTAGCCTGGTTGTCAGGAAGTCGTATATTTGTATCGTATAACGTGATCATGTAGGACGCCTTTTATCATCGTAGTACAGCTGCTCTCATCTCAGTGCTTTTTATATTATTATATTATATGTTTTATATATGTTTTGTGGGTGCTTGTTTTTGTGTTGGGTTTTATTCCTTTTGTGAGTACTTTGTTGTTTTTGTGTCTAGAGTATTTATATTTTACTGTGTACTGTATATGTATGTTTGTTTTGGGGACTACAGATGGAAATTCATTTTTTACTAAATCTGCTGCATCTTTTTATTTTCAGAATTATCAACGTAATGTTGCATGTTGTCCTTTTGACAAATAAACTTAAAAAAATAAAAAATAAATACTCGTAAAAATGGATAGATTGTCGGATTAATTAAACAAAAGCATTGTTAACGAGTGATGGTGTTACGTCGTTAAACAGCACTAAACAGCATTTTTTAGGATCGAATATGATTTGTATTGAAAAAAGTTGAGACCAGCTCAACGTTTGATTCGTAAGTTTGGAGCTTCGCGTCTCCGACTTCCGTTGGAAACGACTCGGAGGAACGTCGCTGTGGCTAGCTGTTTCCCTCCGCTTCCAGTCTTTGTGCTAAGCTAAGCTGAGCTAACCAGCTGCCGACTGCTGCATCATCATTAGAGATTGTTGATCATCTCGTTAAACTCGAAAGCAAAACATGAAATTATTCCTTTAGGTGCATGAAAGGTGAGAATCAGAATGAAGTGTCTTTCAGCTCTTTGACGTTCTGGTCTGCTGAAGCTTTTCTGATCTCAAGGGGGACGTTTCCACCCTGAGTTGATCCTCTCAGGCGGGTTCACCGGAGCCGGCCGACCGTGATTCCGACCGAGGCAAAGGAAGTCAGGAAGGTCTGTACAGACCTGAAAACGGTTTCCTCTCCAACATCGTCGTCTAGTTCGGTCAGTAATCCCCGAGGATCCAGAACGTGCATCGCCAAAATGATAAAATGGGATTTATATCACCAGTGTTAAAGCGTATTTCCTGTATCAGCCGTCCACATCCAAAGATGAGTCAACTGGAAACCAGTCCAGGGGTCGTGACCTCCCCCTCCCAGGTCGTGACCTCCCCCCGGGTCGCTCCCCTCAGCGGCCGCGGAGGGAAGCCTGGCATCACCAGCAGCTGCGGAAGCATTTCTTGAAGAACTTCTTGAACTCGGTGTTGAAGATGGTGTAGATGATGGGGTTGAGGGCGCTGTTGACGTAGCCCAGCCAGGTGACGGTGCTCACCAGGCTGGGGGGGACGACGCACGTCAGGCACACGGCTCGGGTGGTGTGCACCACGAAGAACGGCGTCCAGCAGAACAGGAAGCAGCCTGCGTGGGAGAAAAAACAACATGGAGGATTCGTTCCTTCCCAGGAAGCGGCGGGTTCACACCTGCACGCCGCTCCCGTCGCGTCACGCCTGCGTTTCGGCCTCGGAGCAGAAATATTGTGACACCGCGTTTCACGATGTGTCAGAAAAATGTGACAAGGCACGTCTGGGGGTTGTTCCTCTCTCGTCTTTGTACCAATCATTCTATTTTTTTTTGTCCTGGCAGGCGGTAAAATCACACAATGTGACTGTCAGAGGGCGCAAAGCAATTAAAATGTTGGCACGGCAATTTCCCTGTCAAAGTCAATCAATTGGAAAATGGCAACTCCGACATGAACGGTTTTTATTTATTTATTTAGCCTTTTTTCATTTGAGTTGCTGCAGATGGAAGATCGATCCTTTTACTCCAACAAAAATACTCCACTACAACTAAAATACATACATTCAAAATATATTATGTAAGTATTATCAGGGAAATGTACTTTAAAAGGTGTTTCACTGTTATACATTGTGTATAATTATCATTTTTCTGCTGCAGTTTATCGGGGTGGAACTATTTTATACGCTGTTGGGTTGATTCACGTACAAAAACACGATACAATTAAAAAAAACACGCTGTAGTATCATGTTTTATAAGTTCATCATGTGTTTTCTACATAAAATATAGTCAGACAAATGTAATTGAGTACAATATTTACCTTTAATTACGTAGTGGGGTATGACGCAGCAGAAAATGTACCTCAAGTACCTCAAAATTGTTCAGTACGTGTAAATGTACATCCCACCACTGCACGTAGAAGAGGATCGGCTTGTATAACAACAACAAAAAGCTGTTTTCCTCCCATTTATTTAATTGATTTAATAGAATTAATTTTCTTAATCTATAATATTAAAATTATAGTAGTAATAATATATTTCTAAACTAACTAAAATAAAAAGTATTTGTCTCTGAAATGTGGTAGATTTTGGTGTCCAGCTGTCCACAGATCTACTCCATAAATAAGTGAAGATTCAGGTTTCTGCCTGTTAACGCGTGTTTTATGAACTTTCAAGCTTCGCGTTTTTTATGTCACGAGATAAAAGAAATCTCACTTTCCTTTTGAAGTCTAAGGCACGGAGATGATTTTACACTCATCTGTGGGAAGAAAGCGGCGGATTCACATTTGACCTCGGATGAACAGACTCCAGATCTGCTGCAACGACACAGCTGGAGGTCGTAGCGTCAAAGAAATATGAATAAATCTACATTAACTGGAGAACGGACGGGATCAGAAAGGTGGAAGCTGGAAGTAAACTGAATCTTGCAAAAACATTTAGGAGCAAAAAAACTAAAGAGTGCAGATACGAACTGAAATGTTCATGTTTCTAAGATTACAGGTATTTTAAAGCACATTTCTGTTTTTCATTAACATTAACAACATTACACATAAAATAGGATTCACAGAGAATAAGAAAATACTTAAATTACATGAAATTAGGGGGGAAGCCTGCACTCTATAGCACATCTTTTTTGTGCTTTTTTAAAATAAGATTCACAGAAATTAAGAAATTACTTAAATTAATTAAATTACATTAAATAAAGAAAAAAAAGCATGCACCCTAAAGCACTTATTTGTGAATTGTTTTATAATTTTAACATTAAAATTACACATAAAATAGGATTCACAGAGAATAAGAAAATACTTTAAAGCACGTTTTTTTTTTTCATTTTTTAAAATATTTTTAACATTAACATTACACATAAAATAGGATTCACAGACGATTGAAAATACTTAAATTAAATTCAATTAAGAAAAAAAAGCATGCACCCTAAAGAATATCTTGTTTTTCTTGTCTTTTTAAAAAAAAAATGTAACATTAACATTTAAAAATAAAATAGGATTCACAGACGATAGAAAATACTTATTAAATTAAATGTAAAAAATGATTTAATAAACCATGGGAGCTGAATGTCAAGCTGAACATAAGAAAGTAGCTTTAATGGACGACCTCCTTCTGTACCTGCAGGCGGAACATAAACCTCCTCATTTCACTCAAACACGACTCCCTCTCTCCTCGTAACTCATCCAATCATTCATTTTTACATTTCCGCTCGACTCCCCGAAGATCGGACCTGGACGAAGACGAGGCGTCTCGTCGTGACAACCTGACTCTCCAACGATTCACAACGAGTTCATTCCAGACCAAACAGAATGGGAACCTTTACAGCTCATTTTGGATTTGTCTTTTCTCCATCACAAAAAAATCATGCATTTTAAAAATATTTCTCCAGATAGATGCAGAAACAGAAAACATTCAAGGGTCATTCTGTTGCTGGATTTACGTGGGCAAGGAAACATGATTTATATAATCCCCCTCACACTAAACCCACAGATCCGTCTCTGCCTGAACCAGCAGGTGAGATCCAAGTTCACTTTTTAATAAGCTCGCTCTATGAATAACCGTGTCACCGGATCCAAGCAGGCCGCTGGTCTCAGGTGTTTGTGAGCGATTTATGAGCTTTGTGTTGAGAGCTTGAGAGGTAAGATGTATGTCCCTCTCTCTCTCTCTCTCTCTCTCTCTCTCTTTCCGGGACATTTAAGGACTTTTTTCCATAATGTGCCACAGCTGTACTGTCAGCAGGACGTAATGCATCGCTTGTTATTCATAGGATGCGTTCAGGTCCGCTCGTTTTGTCCCGGTGTGTTCAGGTGGGTGTTTTTGTGCCAAACAGTAATAAACAGCTTGCTATTTATCTGACGGTTGGTTTTCAGTGTGCTGTGTGATACGTCGTGTTTTTATCATCAGGTTACGTCGTTATAACACTTAATTCGTCCAGCGGAGAGCGTTGACGCGTTCCTTTAGAATATGCTAACTATTGCATTCATTTCATCTAGTTTATCATCCAATTTATTGTATTTACAGACCACATCCATAGTGTGCTATTAATATTGACAACTTTGGCTAAATCATGAAAGGTTGAGTAGGTCATTTGGAAAAAAACTACAGAGATTTTGACTTTGAACACATCGCAGAACCGAAAAAGCCCCGCCCCCTTCGTTCAGACCTCTGTTCAAACGCTAAAGGAGTGCTCGAGATCAGGAAGTAAGTACTGACAGACAGGCAGGCCGTCCAATCATTTTCTCTGTTCTGCCTGTTTTGATTGGACGAGGGTTTTTACAGTCCTGCCACGGCCAGATGACATTTTTGTTATTTTCTTTATGTCAGAGCATTTAATGAATTCATTGCTATCGGTATGTTATGAGGATTTCAAGTAATATTACAGAAAGTGTTGCTGAATAGAATCACCTACTCAACCTTTAACGTGTTTTTTTACGTGTTTTTTTAACGTGTTTTTTTAACGTGTTTTTTTAACGTGTTTTTTTAACGTGTTTTGGCCTCTGTAGGTCTTCATTAGCAAAGAAACAGCCTGGCTGATTCAATGAATCCACTGAGATGAATTTTGTGAGTTGCTGGCTGAATAAACTGTAAATGAAAACCGTTTCAGCTTCACTGTGCAGAGCGATGTTTGTTTTCACATTCACCTCAAGAGGAGGGAGGTTTCCTCTGAGCTCAGTAACGTCTGGCATGTTGGAGGTCTTCACTGATAGTCTGACTACTCCACATGTGAAGCAGTTGAACAGTAAAAACCGAGTGATCTCTGGCGGGTCATAGGTCAAAGCGGTGAACCAATCAGAACGTGCCGGTGTGAAGGAGAGGTGGTGTAACTGTAGCATCACGTGTTGCATAATAATTGGATTGAGGGCTTTAAGCTATAACGGCGCTGCTCGTTGAGAGACGGCGAGTCAGAGGTGACGCTTTTATCCCGGCACTCGGCACGAAAACACCTCCAGGACCCGAAGCCGCAACGCTGCCACTGGAAAAAAGGGCTAATTAACTGTTTGAGTCCTTTTATCTTCATAAACGTGCAGCAGGTAAAACATTTCTGAACCCTGTTTGATTAAACGGGCTCCAACACAGCTGCCGCTTTTAAACAGGAGATTACCGTACGGAACCGTTCAGCACTTAAACGCCTCACCAACTGGCAACTTTATTTAAAAAAAAACAAAAACGTGTGTAAACATGCTCGACGTCTGACTACAATCACTGATGTCAAACCGTGCTCATGAAATAACCGACTTCCCTCTCATCAGAGATGCAGAGAGAGCCAGACAAAGTGAAATTAATTAATGAATCAATTAATTAAAAATAAAATTAATTGATGTACAAACCTGTTTCCAGAAAAGTTTGGATATATTCTCCAAAATCCAATTAACACAAAAGTCTTTGTTTCACCAAATTTGCCAATTCGTCAACTTCATAGCTTCTATAATTCAAGGTCATCTTTACAGCTAAGTGTTAAAGTCATCTTAGTGGCTAACTAGCATTGGTAGCGTGGGTAAGCCCCGCCCCCTAAAGCATCCCCTGCTTTCTGGTCTGGTGGACTCTAAATGGACCATAATGTACTAAATGAACATCATGCTGGATTGAAGAAGACTTGAAACTAGAGATTGAGACCATAAACTCATGTTTACAATGTTTACTGAGATAATACATCAAGAGAGAAGTAGGACCATTTTCTCATAGACTTCTATACAACCAGAGAGGAGTCGCCCCCTGGTGGCCAGCAGAGAGAAGTAGGACCATTTTCTCATAGACTTCTATACAACCAGAGAGGAGTCGCCCCCTGGTGGCCATTAAAAGTTTAAGGTGTGGTTCTTTAAAGGTCCCCACACACCGCCCAGACGTCCAACTGCCTTATCCGACCACTCTCCGCCCACTCTGTTGCCTCTCGTCTGACCCGTTCGGCAGAAAAGTTGCGTTGTACACACCGCTTCGACGTGCTTCCGACAGCACAGCAGCGTGTACGTTCTGCGCTTGCGCGAGATGCAATAAGCCTCCTTAACAGCGGGTGGCGCTAGTCTCGTGCCAGTACTCCAAAACAGGAAAACAGGAAATGACGGAACGGAGTGCAGATAAAAACAATGCACACACGTCTTGGTTCAGTATTCGTTCGACTCGAGAAGACCTTTGTGGACTAAATACTTGGCATTTCTGGAAAGATGACTCTGGCTAGGGTGACACTCGCGTTGTGTGCTCTCGGGCTCATTATTTTACGAAGACGTCGTCTCAGTAGGGAACGAGTAATACGGAGTTTACCATCGTCACTTCCGCCCCGCCCACACACCGCCATTGGATACTCTGATTCGCTAGCACACCGCCAATCAGAGTATCCAATGGCTCAGACGTCCAACAGCCCACCTCCTCAGACTACGCATGCTCAGTCTGATCAGACAACGTCCGCGCGGCTCCGAAAGCTTCCGACGCAGCTGTACACACCAAACATATGTGTTCCCGACCTCGTCCGAGACTCTCCAAACGCTTCAGACGTCCAACGGTTGGTCCGGTGTGTTCCTGCCTTAACAGTATTCGATGTGTCGTAGCTGTTGTGTGCCTCTGATTGGAGGAGAAGCTGAACACTCACCTACGACTACAGGAAGCACCTTCATGGCCTTCCTCTCCCGGCTGTTGATCTTGGCCCTCTTCTTCCTGTGCAACTGCTGGCTCAGCGTCACCGTGGGAACCGAGTTCTCTCGGTACTGCCGCGGGTACGGGATCTCCTGCTGCATGTAGTCGTCCGCGTCGTCGAGCCGCGACTGGGCCAAGTCCCTCTCGATGATCCTGGGCAGCGGCACGGTGAGAGGCCCGGGCATGGAGCCTGCCAGCGGGGGGAGGGCGGTGGCGACGGCGGCGTGCTGCAGCTTCCTGCACGCCTCGATGCTGCTGCGCAACTTGACCTTGCGGGTCACCTCCCAGTGTCGCAGGCCGCGGAAAATGCCGAAGTAGAGCAGCACCATGATGGGGCACGGGATGAAGAAGGAGCACACGGAGGAGTACACCACGTAGTTGTTGTCCTCCAGCTTGCACTCGCTGGGGTCGCGGTCGGGCACGTTGTTGATGCCGAAGATGACGGGCGAGGCCACGGCGAGGGCCAGCAGCCAGGTGGCCGACAGCAGGACGATCTGGCGGTGGTCCACGTGCTTCCGGTTGTAGTTGAGTGGGATGGACACGGCAATGAACCTGCAGAACAAAGAAGCTAGACTGTATTTATTTATTCATTTAAATATTATTTAATTTTTTTAAGTACTGTTGTATTATTATTTAAAAAATGTTTTTGGTATTTTTTTAACTTATATTTGTTTTTTTCTGATTCATTGAATGAAAAGTGCACTATGAAAGGAAGCTAGACTGTATTCATTATTTTTTTTATATATATATTATATTTATTTTTTAGCACTTTTTTAAAATGCATTATCATTTAAAAACGTTTTTTTGTATTTTTTTTATTTAATTTAGATTTTTTCTTATTCATTGAATGACAAGTGCACTATGAAAGGAAGCTAGACTGTATTTATTTATATTTTTCAATTTGTTTTCATACCTTTTTTACATTTTTATTGATTCTTTTTTTTCCATTCTTTTTTATTTAGTTATTTTTTAATGTTAGCATTCTGGGATTCATTGAATGAAAAGTGCACAACAAAAGGAAGCTTGACTGTATTATTTTTTCAATTTTTTAAAATGTATTTGTACTTTTTTTTTTATATATATTTATTTTTTAGTACTTTTTTAAAATGTATTATTTAATTTTTTTTTTTGCAAATGTAAGCACTGATTCATTGAATGAAAAGGCACTATAAAAGGAAGCTATATTTATTTGATTTATTTTTACTTTTTATTTATTTATTTATGTATTCTTTAATGTGAGCACTCTGGGATTCATTGAATGAAAAGTGCCCTACAAATTGAATCTATGATTATTATCATGTAAAGAACATGTTAAACAGGATAAACCTCATTCTGAATGAGATAAAACGTTTCCTCTTCAGCTCGTCTTCATCATAATATTCCCATTGAAGTTGAAGTAGATGAAGTTTAAAAACAGCTCCATGAAGACGTCACCCAGCTGCTCCAGACAGACAGTCAGCTGCTTCATTCCCACTTTTTTTTGGATTGTTACAGGTTTCCCATGTGTGAAATGTAAATGATCTTCTGCAGCTCCCATCTGCTTTGTTTTAAATTAACACCCAGTTTTATTTTGGTCCTCGGCATCAGACGCTAGCACAAGCCCTAAATTAAGCGTAATTAATTGTACGCTGCGATATCCAAAAAACTGCCTGATTTTCTAGTACTTTGTGTTCTGAGTGTCTTAATTATTCTAAACCCACTGAGGCTGAAAGAAAGATGGATGGATGGATGGATGGATGCATGGATGGATGGATGGATGGATGGATGGATGGATGGATGGATGGATGGATGGATGGATGGATGGATAGATGGATGGATGGATGGATGCATGGATGGATGGATGGATGGATGGATGGATGGATGCATGGATGGATGGATGGATGATGGATGGATGGATGCATGGATGGATGGATGGATGCATGGATGGATGGATGGATGGATGGATGGATGGATGCATGGATGGATGGATGGATGCATGGAAGGATGGATGGATGGATGCATGGATGGATGGATGCATGGATGGATGGATGGATGGATGGATGGATGGATGGATGCATGGAAGGATGGATGGATGGATGCATGGATGGATGGATGCATGGATGGATGGATGGATGGATGCATGGATGGATGGATGGATGGATGGATGGATGGATGCATGGATGCATGGAAGGATGGATGGATGGATGCATGGATGGATGGATGCATGGATGGATGGATGGATGGATGGATGGATGGATGGATGGATGGATGGATGGATGGATGGATGCATGGATGGATGGATGGATGGATGGATGGATGGATAGATTAAAGGATGCTGCAGAGCTGAAAGGATAAAAATGTGAATGATCAATACAATACAATAGTCATATTCTCATAAATATGACTTGTATTGTATTGATGTCTCCATCTGAACAACACACACACACACACACGCGTACCTGTCCACGCTGATGGCACACAGGTTGAATATGGATGCGGTGCACAGCATCACATCCATGGTCATCAGGCTGTCACACACCAGCATGTTCAAGGACCAGACGCCACCCTGGAACTACACACACACACACACACACACACACACACACACACACACACACACAGAAAAACACACTGATTAGCTGGCCTAAATCCCAGAGTAAATATGTAAAATCCACCGCAGCTCAGCCGTGAAACAAACATTCCTGGAGTGGAGCGACTCTCCTCCTTCTCTCCTCTCCTTCTCCTTCTCCTCTCCTCCTTCTCTCCTCTCCTTCTTCTCTCCCTCTCCTTCTCCTCTCCTCCTCCTCTTCTTCTCTTCTCTCCTCTCCCTTTCTCCTCTCCTCTCCTTCGTCTCTCCTGACTTCTCCTCCTCTCCTCTCCCTGTTCTCTCTCCGCTTCTCTCCTCTCCTCCTTCTCTCCTCTCCCTTTCTCCTCTCCTCCTTCTCTCCTCTCCTCCTTCTCTCCTCTCCTTCTCCTCTTCTCTCCTTCTCCTCTCCCTCTCCTCTCTCCTCTTCTCTCCTCTCCTCTCCTTTTTCTCTCCTCTCCTCTCCACTCCTCTCCTTCTCCTCCGGTGAACACGGGAGGGTTTGAACTTCTTGGAGACTTTGACTTCCTCTAATCTAACGAGCCGTTGGCGTGACACTCTAGATTAAGGTAACGAGATCCCCACGGCAGCTAATTAAGAGGATTTAGGGGGGGGGGTCTGACAGGCAGGTGGTTTTTAATAACTTCATAACAGCTACATTTATTTATTTATTACAGTTTTTCATATTACACTGGAACATTATGATTCACCCCCCACGCCTCCATCGATCAGGCAGCATGACTCAGGACGGGATGGTCCGCCTCCTGGGTTTACTGGTTCTACTGGGTTTACTGGTTCTAATGGTTCTACTGGGTTTACTGGGCGGCCTTCCCAGATCAGATTAGACCAAAGCTCTGATCCCTTTCACAATTGTAACGAGGACGTCTGAAATATGTGATTCTACTGGAGGATTTATCCGTCTTTCCGTGTAAAAGTGTTTTTCTTTGTGCTGTTTGTTGTGAGTTTTGTTGTGTCTTCGTGGTGATTGTGTGTGTCTTTCAGTTCACTGCTTGTTTTTATAGTAGTTTTCTGTCGTTGTGGTTGATTTGTTGGTCTTTGGAGTCGTTTGTTTGTGTCTTTGTGGTAATGTTGTGTGTGCCGGAAGTCATTTTGTGTGTCTTTGAATCAATTCTGCGTGTCATTACAGTTGTTTTGCCTTTCTTTCTGGTATGTTTGTGTGTCCAGGAAGTCATGTTGTGTGTCTTTGTCGTGCTGTTTGTCTCTTTGCAGTGATTTTGCTTGTTTTTGTTGTAGTTTTCTGTATCTGCGGTTGTCTAGGTGGTTATATTACATCTAGGAGGTTGTTTTGTGTCTCTTTCTCACACGTTTGTAGTCGTGTTTCCTTCACTGACATCCAGAACAATAGTAAAGTGGAACATCCACACATCTTTCTGTCCATTACATGACCTGCGACCTCTGGTCACGTGGACACATGACGTTTACATCTTCTCGTTTTGAGCTACAGACACTTTTTAAACTGATTAATTAAAAAAGGCTACTTCTCCTGACCTTCTGTTGTTTTTGAAGTCTGGTATCTGACCAACGCCTCCTCATCCACACATGCACGCGCCCTGATCACCGCGACCCCCGGGTCCCCCGTGACGCGCCTGTCCTCGCGCAGCTTACCTCCGCGTAAACGAAGAGCGGCAGCACGAGCAGCGCCAGCAGCAGGTCCGCGAACGCCAGGCTGACGATGAAGTAGTTGGTGGTGGTCTTCAGCGCCTTCTCCAGGTACACGCTGAGGCACACGAGCACGTTCCCGCCGGCGACCACCACGATCAGCACGACCCCGAACACCAGCGCCGGGAAGTTGTAGCCGGCGGCCGCAGCCTCCGGCAGCGTGGCGTTGTTGGGGTCAGCGGAGACGTCCGACATGGTCGCCGGTGGTCGACGGGCTCCCCGCAGTAGTTGTCATCTATGAGCCGGATCCAGGAGCTCCCCGACCCCCGAGACCAGCGGGTGCGAGTCTGGAGAGTTCGGTGTGCGCGCTGCGTCCCCGCGGTGCGCCGCGCCTCTCCAAAGATCCAGCCCCCGTTTCCTTCTACATCACAGGACCGTGGCTTCTTCGCAGCTTTACTCCGATCACCCCCCCCCCCCCCCCCCCCCCCCCCCCTGTAGTCGTCTCCTCGGCCGACCTCCTGCAGGAACAAGTTAGCGGTGTGGACGAATCAGAAGGCAACAGCTTAAATCCGTGCGCGTAAATCTGCTTACCGAAGCTCTGCTGCTGGAAATGTGAGCAGCGGC
The DNA here is from genome assembly GCF_963514095.1 of Eutrigla gurnardus. Lineage (NCBI taxonomy): Eukaryota > Metazoa > Chordata > Actinopteri > Perciformes > Triglidae > Eutrigla > Eutrigla gurnardus. The sequence goes on from NC_139915.1 coordinate 33,062,045, forward strand.
AGCAGCGAGAGTCTGTCGGCTGCCAAGTCGATCAGATGACGGGAGGAATACTTCAGGAGCGAAGGATTGTTCAATAAGTCAGGGGTTAAACTGGCTGAATATGGTTCAACTTCCGCTTCTAGTTCCCATATTTAAATGAACACGAGCTGCCTCCTTCTAATACTACATCAGTTATCACTTAGAAGTACTCAGAAGTACACATTACCACAGAAATACACACGCTCTGCATTCAAACATTTACTGAAGTAAAAGTAGTTGCATCAAAGTATACCAGGGGAGGAGATGGACGGAGGAGGAGGAGATGGATGGAGGAGGAGATGGATAGAGGAGGTGGATGGAGGAGGAGGAGAGGAATGGAGGAGGAGGAGATGGATGGAGGAGGTGGATGGAGGAGGAGGAGATGGATGGAGGAGGAGATGGATGGAGGAGGAGATGGATGGAGGAGGAGATGGATAGAGGAGGTGGATGGAGGAGGAGGAGAGGAATGGAGGAGGAGATGGATGGAGGAGGAGGAGATGGATGGATGGAGGAGAGGAATGGATGGAGGAGATGGATAGAGGAGGAGATGGATGGAGGAGGAGATGGAGGAGAGGAGATGGATGGATGGAGGAGAGGAATGGGGGAGGAGATGGATAGAGGAGATGGATGGAGGAGGAGGAGATGGATGGAGGAGGAGATGGATGGAGGAGATGGATGGAGGAGGTGGATGGAGGAGGAGGAGATGGATGGAGGAGGAGATGGATGGATGGAGGAGAGGAATGGGGGAGGAGATGGATAGAGGAGATGGATGGAGGAGGAGGAGATGGATGGAGGAGGAGATGGATGGAGGAGATGGATGGAGGAGGTGGATGGAGGAGGAGGAGATGGATGGAGGAGGAGATGGATGGAGGAGATGGATAGAGGAGGTGGATGGAGGAGGAGGAGGTGGATGGAGGAGGAGATGGATAGAGGAGGTGGATGGAGGAGGAGGAGATGGATGGAGGAGATGGATGGAGGAGGTGGATGGAGGAGGAGATGGATAGAGGAGGTGGATGGAGGAGGAGATGGGTGGAGGAGATGGATGGAGGAGGAGATGGATGGAGGAGGAGGAGATGGATGGGTGGAGGAGAGGAATGGCGGAGGAGATGGATAGAGGAGGAGATGGATAGAGGAGGTGGATGGAGGAGGAGGAGATGGGTGGAGGAGGTGGATGGAGGAGGAGATGGATGGATGGATGAGGAGATGGATGGAGGAGGAGGAGATGGATGGGTGGAGGAGAGGAATGGCGGAGGAGATGGATAGAGGAGGAGATGGATAGAGGAGGTGGATGGAGGAGGAGATGGATAGAGGAGGTGGATGGAGGAGGAGGAGATGGGTGGAGGAGGTGGATGGAGGAGGAGATGGATGGATGGATGAGGAGATGGATGGAGGAGGAGATGGATAGAGGAGGTGGATGGAGGAGGAGGAGATGGATAGAGGAGGTGGATGGAGGAGGAGATGGATAGAGGAGGTGGATGGAGGAGGAGGAGATGGGTGGAGGAGGTGGATGGAGGAGGAGATGGATGGATGGATGAGGAGATGGATGGAGGAGGAGGAGGTGGATGGAGGAGGAGATGGATAGAGGAGGTGGATGGAGGAGGAGGAGATGGGTGGAGGAGATGGATCGAGGAGGAGATGGATGGATGGATGGATGGATGAGGAGATGGATGGAGGAGGAGGAGATGGATGGAAGAGGAGGAGATGGATGGAGGAGGAGATGGATGGAGGAGATGGGATAGAGGAGGTGGATGGAGCAGGAGGAGATGGATGGATGGATGGAGGAGAGGAATGGGGGAGGAGATGGATAGAGGAGGTGGATGGAGGAGGAGATGGATGGAGGAGGAGATGGATGGAGGAGATGGATGGAGGAGGAGATGGATGGAGGAGATGGGATAGAGGAGGTGGATGGAGGAGGGGGAGATGGACGGAGGAGGAGATGGATGGAGGAGATGGATAGAGGAGGTGGATGGAGGAGGAGGAGATGGATGGAGGAGATGGATAGAGGAGGTGGATGGAGGAGGAGGAGATGGATGGAGGAGGAGATGGATAGAGGAGGTGGATGGAGGAGGGGGAGATGGACGGAGGAGGAAATGGATGGAGGAGATGGATGGAGGAGATGGATGGAGGAGGTGGATGGAGGAGGAGATGGATGGAGGAGGAGATGGATGGAGGAGATGGGATAGAGGAGGTGGATGGAGGAGGGGGAGATGGACGGAGGAGGAAATGGATGGAGGAGATGGATAGAGGAGGTGGATGGAGGAGGAGGAGGAGATGGATGGAGGAGGAGATGGATGGAGGAGATGGATAGAGGAGGTGGATGGAGGAGGAGGAGATGGATGGAGGAGGAGATGGATAGAGGAGGTGGATGGAGGAGGAGATGGGTGGAGGAGATGGATGGAGGAGGAGATGGATGGATGGAGGAGGAGATGGATGGAGGAGGAGGACATGGATGAATGGATGGAGGAGGAGATGGATGGAAGAGGAGGAGATGGATGAATGGATGGAGGAGGAGATGGATGGAAGTTTAAGTAGTATTTAAGTATTTTATAGTTACCTAGAATACAATTATATTGTACATCTCAGGCTGGACTTTGCAGCACCTGTATTTGTTCCTAAATGATCACATGATGCATAAGTACATAGATCTCCTCAGTAAAAGTACTTAGAATAGTAGAATGAAATGCAAATAAGCGTTAGGGCAGTACTTGAGTAAATGTACTGAGTATTTCTAACAGAATGTCTTATGACCGTTTGTCTGTGTGACATTAAAATATACAGTTTGCAGTACACACATATATATATATATATATATATATATATATATAAACCACAGAAAACACCTTTCACATGAGCCTCGTATCGACCGGTGAATCGTCTACGACGTTTATCAGAAGTGACACTAAGGCTAGCTGACGTGCTAACGTTTGTAGCTAACATGAGATCAACCTATCGGAGAGACAGATTCGTGAACAATCGTACATCTTTCTTTTGAGGCATCTGAACATTTTCTTTCCTCGGGTTGACGTATTTTTAAAAACGACACATAGCAACGACCCCGGCAACGGGTCGTCTTGGGTTAAAAAAACACTTTTTTTGTTGTTTTTTGTTTAATCTGCCAACGTCACACAACTGAAACATTTTAAATGACTGAACCGAGGGCAGACTGGCGGTTTAATTTCATTTAATTTCATATTTCTATAATCAGACATCACATGTTCTCTCACTTGCTCTCCTTTCGTCCGGGTGTAAAAGGTGTTGCTGCTCCCGTGGCCTGAATATCATTAGAATAAAGTCAGCAGCAGTTAGTCGGGTTCTTCTTTTTCTTTAAACGCCTCAGGAGGAAAAGGAAAGACGGCACACATGCTTCAGAAAACCACATCGCAGATGTTAAACTCGCCCGGATCCTTCTTTTGGGGCGTAAACATGAAGAGAGAAACCCACGATGGAAACAAGGGAAGCCACGTGGGCCGAACTCGGAGATTCAACAAGCTTCCGATCGGACAGAATTACGACCGAAGCTCAAATCCTACTGAGACAAAACCGCCAGCTCCATTTTAATAAATGCAAAGTGATATTTAGAGATTTCTCTGTTCGTCGGACATGATGCAAGTATTTTCATACTCTTCATCATAAATGTATTTTTCTGTGCGGTGTGTTGAGTTTAAACTCGTTTAAAATCTTGGTGAGTTGCAGGTGCATGCTGGGAGATTTATTAGCATCATCAACATGGTCACGTGAGAGCTCGTAAACATCCACCTTGATCTTTTACTACCATTCTACTACTACTCTGATTACATGCTAGTATTCCTCTGCTACATCCTGATACTGATACTACTACAGCTGCTATGGTCTGCTGCTACTACTACTATTTCTAGTACAACCTTCTTGTACTACTGCTAGTATTCCATTATTGTTATTCCACTACTACTACTGCTACCATTCTACTACTACATGCTAGTATTCTTCTGCTACAACATCCATGATTACTGATACTACTACAGCTGCTATGTTCTACTACTACTACTATTACTACTACTATTACTACTACAACCCTCTTGTATTATTCTACTATTAATACTACTGCTAGTATTCCATTACTGTTATTCCACTACTACTACTGCACGTGCTACCATTCTAATACTACAAGCTAGTATTCTTCTGCTACTACTGCTACTACGTCCATGATTACTGATACTACTATAGCTTCTACCATTCTACAACTACTGCTACTACAACCTTCTTGTATTATTCTACTATTACTTCTCCTGCTAGTTTTCCATTACTGCTACTGCAACTAGTTATATTACGACAGATACTACCATTATACTACTACTACTCTGACTACATGCTAGTATTCTCCCGCTACGACTGCAACTTGTTCCATGAGTAGGCTACTGATACTACTATAGATTCTAGATTTATACTACAATTGCTGCTGCTGGTAGTATTTCATACTGATATTCCACTACTATATACTTTCATGGTGAATTACAACTGCTCCCAGTAGTTTTACTACTACTACTACTCTTCTACTACTATTACTGCTGCCCACACACACATACACACACACACACACACACACACACACACACACACACACACACACACACACACACACACACACACTGTATATGATAAATATGAGAGACGTCATTGGAGAGAATGAGTGATATTTCAGAAAGGTGGGGGCTCCTCCCTCCGTCTGGGAATGAGACTGAGTTTAAACATTAATAAGGTGACAGGGAGCGAGCTGATGGATGGGATGAGGCTAATTACTGAGGGATGTGTGTGTGTGTGTGTGGATTCATTGATTAGCCCTGACCGCCTAATGAAGATGAATGACCAGACAAATAAAGGAAAAAGAGACGGATGAAGACGCAGTCGAGCTCACTGCTGACTCCTTTGAAGTTCAGCTCTCATATGGTTTCATTAATACGGTTTAAAAGAAGACACCATCATTTATGAATGACTTCATAACTTGGCCCGTATTTCAGAAGTTGGTTCTGTTTAGTTCTGCTCTTCCAGCTTGTGTTGCTGTGAACGTGGAATTTTACCCCGAAACAGTGAATCCTTAGAGAGAAACACCGATCTTCATCTTCATGGGCTGAAGATTCCTCCTTAAAGGGACGGTGTAACAATTAAAATAATTTATTAGCTAAAATCTTCATTCATAAATAGGTCCTCATAAGTGTATAATTACCTCAATAATCAGATTCATACTCGTAAGTGAAGAATTTCAGATTTACATTACATTTACTTTTCCCAGATAAGAGCACTCTACAGTCCCGGGGTGCATCCCAAATCTCTTGGTTCCCTCACTCAGCACCTTTCCTTTTGTCTTAGCCCCTCCCCCTCTGCAGCAGGTCACCTGTTTAACAAGCACCTGCACACCAAGAGCTGTCTTCATACTTTTATATCCTTTATTCATCATCTGCTTCTGTATTTATTGAAGGTCTGATTGTGAATTAATTATTTAAAAGAAAACCCCAGAATAAGATTGTGTGTCTCTTTGGAGCGCTGAAAGGATTTTCAGCTACTGGATGAATTTTTTAGTTTTTTTTTTTTTTTTACACTGCGGTTCGTTCACACTCCGGCTGTGAACACAAGCGTCTGCTGATGTGTGATGATCCACCCGTCGGTGTGTCAGCCCGTTTCACTTCACCTCGCTGCTCAGAGTGATTCATCCTCACGTTCGCTTCGTGATCTCACACACACACACACACACACACACACACACCACTAACGAGCACTTCTGCAGTGAAGGGGTGTGACGCTTATTAATTAACTGTTGATGTACATTTTTATTCCAGTTATACACTACTTTACATTTACTTTACATTGACAGTTACATTGACAGTTACATTGACAGTTACTTTACATTTACTTTACATTGACAGTTACATTTACAGTTACTTTACATTTACTTTACGTTTACGTTTACATTTACATTTCTGGCATTTAGCAGATGCTTTTCTCCAAAGCGACATACAAATACGTACATTTGACGAAAGAAAGAAACAACAACATATCATCGGCGATAAAGTAAGAACTAAAAAATAGAAACAAGCATTAGTTCCTCGTCTGAGTAAAGTATACTAGTATATATATGTGTGTGTGTGTATAATAGTACAGCTAGGATACCTCCAGTACAACATTGCTATGATCAAAGTTCTACAGGGAAGAACGTAGAAGTGCAGAGTCTGAGTTTAGGGGAAATATTTCTATTCAACTGTAGTTTATTAAGGTTTTATGTATAAAGATTGACTCAATATAAACTATCATTTTATTTTTTACTTTAACACATACTTTTACTTGAGTCGTGTTTAGACTGCAGGACTTTTCCTTGCATTGGAGTATTTTCACAGTACTTTTACTTTACTGAAGGATTTCAGTAATTAACTGAAATATACTGAAACCCCTGGGTTTCATCATCATCATTGGATGGAAGTTGATTCCACCTCCTCAACAACTTGCTAATGAATTCTTCTTCTTCTTCTTCTTCTTCTTCTTCTTCTTCTTCTTCTTCTTCTTCTTCTTCTTCTTCTTCTTCTTCTTTAAAGGAGTGCCTTTAAAGCCCCGGTTCTCTCCCTCTCTGCTTCATGTGCAACTAGAACACTATTAAGTAGGTCTCTAATGAGATTAGCTTCTCTGCTAAACCCCACCGAACCCAAGTTACACTTACATCACCAAACACCGCACAAATTATTATTATGTAAAGAAGGGGGTCAGTTAAGAGTCCAAAGTTGTATCAACACGGGAAACGCAGACGATAACAAGACGAAGAGACGCTTTAATGCCTCTCAGAAACCAAAACGTTATAAAAAACTCAGTTTTCTTTTCCTCCATTAAGGGAAAATATGTCACGTTAACATCTGGTTCAAATGAGGTAGAATACAGGAAGTTGCTGTTCAACGGAGGGATTTCGAGGCTCTGGGAGGTGGATTTTGTCACCTTTGTCACGATATCAGAATTTCAAGAATCAATTATTGTGGCCTGAAGAATTCATGATAATAATATTATGGTTAATTGTGTGTTGCAAATCAATTTAGGGAGCCGGAGAACAAAAACATGATTGGATTAATCACATGATATTATTAGTATTATGTGTATTATTAGAAAGATATTAATACTACATCTTTATTAAACATTACAGCTAACTGTTTCCCTCTATTTCCAGCATTTATGCTAAGCTAAGCTAAGCTGCTGCTGTTTGTGGTGTGAAGATGGAGTTTTAGAAAGAAAAGCAAAAAAATCACACTTTGTTGTAACTTCTGTTTACTTATTTGACCTTTGTCTCATCCTTCCTGACAGGTTATGCTTCATACTTATTATTATAATAACAGCACTTTAAAAACAGAGTTACAAGGTTGAACCAGAATTAAAACGTCAGGTTTTAATGACGATTCAAAATAAAATACCCAACAATGATATCAGATCATAATTATAATAAAAACCCAATAAGACAAGTCCTTAAATTATTATTCATCACTTTGTGGTTTTTAAATGTTATTTTTTATATTATGTTTAAAGCTAATATACTTATATTATCATTTCCACATACTATATTTTAGTGACTATGAGTATTCTTTCCTTCTTCATCATCATCATCTTCTTCTCCTCCACATATAGTTGTCGAGGATAAATAAAGTTGAATTTAAATTTAAATTGTAGCCCTGAGAGTCGCCGGTGTTACGGCTCCTCCTGGTGGTCAGATGACGAAGCAGCATAGAGGAGCTGTGTGTGTGTGTGTGTGTGTGTGTGTGTGTGTGTGTTCAGTGTTAGTGTGGAGCATCGCTGCATGGAAACATAATGTATGAGCTACATGTAACAACACGACACTGAGCTTGTTGTTCCCACACAGAGGAGGTGTGTGTGTGTGTGTATGTGTGTGTGTGTGTGTGTGTGTGACTACTTAGTGCAATGCATGGCAGCCTGGCGTGTGCACAGAGCTGCCTTGTCCACACGTTGTATGTCCCGGTTGGTGCTCGTGTCCAACAGGACGATGAGGGAAACGTCTCTTTAATCTGTTTGTCCTTCACTCGGAGGACCAACTTCCTGTCCGTGGCCTTCGGAAAACATTCCTCTAAAACAAACAACACAACAACAGCTGGTCAGTGTAAAGTAAACGATGGACACAACAGTTGTCAGTAGATATAGTCACTCACCACAGTGAGGAAGCTACAAGTGCAGTAATAACTAAATGTAATGTCCGTCCAGTGGAGAGTTTTATTATGTAAAGTTGTGTTTTCTGACTTATTCTCAACTGTGAGGTCAGCGTTCTTTATGACACCCGGAGCATGAATACAGCAGCAATCTATTATTATGGTGTCATAGAGGAAGCGTACCCCCCCCCCCCCCCTCCATTTACCCACAGCTAAACAGTGTTAGCTCTGTCAGCAATGTTGCCATTCTTTAAGCTGTAAGCTGCAAACAGCCGGCTCAGCTGTGTTGAGAGGCAATAGAAATGTTCCCTGTCTCGTATATAGCACCCTTACCATTTATATCTGTCACATGAGGATATTTATTTGGTACTTCAGGTACACCCTGTCATCACTGCTGCTCTTGTTTCTATTGTAACCGCTGTTAGCACAGTTAGCTGCTAGCTGCTGGCTCAGCTGTCACCCATGTGGAAGCCACTAATATGCTTAGAATCTTCTATGCTCTTTTCCAGTTAGTCTCCTTAAGTCGATTAAAGGTTGTTAAATTCAACTTATTTCCAACAGTATCGCACATATTATGTAACATTGTTCTTAATTTGAAGCTATTTGAAGACTTTTAAAGCTGCACCGGCACATCCAATGGAAGTAGTTGTGAGACGTGTGCATCATTTCATTATTATACAGCTATATGTATGTATGTATATACACCTTGATTCAGGTCCGACCTGACGAGAATCCATCCCCGTGAGAAACATTCACAGCTGCCAACATTCCTCGGCTGGATTCCTCCCAGAATCCATCAGGGGCCACCAATGCAGAATATGAGCCGTCCGGGCCCAAAGCAGATGCAAGTATTTTCAGTGGGAGGCTGCGAGTCCTCTGCTGGCAGGCGCTTAATGCAATATGTGCCCGTAAGATGAAGTCACAAACATCGCGACTGTAGTCGACTCCCACTCGCCGGGCAGCACAGACGGGCCATTATGTGGACGAGTACCAGCTGGTACCAACGGGGCTCCTCATCCTCCTCCGGGCGACTTCATTCGCTTGTTCCCTCTGAGATCAGAGGACATGGAACTGAAATGGAAGAGCAAACCTGTGGACGTTTTCCTTGGATGCGTCGCCTTCGTCTGCCTCTGTGCGGTGTGTACGTCTGAAAGACGTGAGTAGAGCTGTGATCTCGGTCTTCTGTCTGCAGGTGATGATGAAGATGATGATGATGAAGATGATGATGATGATGGCAGGGAGGGATGTGGGTGTTGATGAGGCTGCAGAGAAACCAGCTGATGTTTTCAGTCTCCCTTGTTAAAAGTTAACAACAGTATTTTTTAGGGGGCCTGAAAACAACATTTGAATGATTTCACTATGTGCACCTTTTTCTTTCACGTCCTTTTTACTTATCTGAGGTTCCTGTGAACCGATGCTTTTAAAATAATTTCATTTTGTGAGATTTGTTTTCATTACATTATGAAAAAACCCTCAAACAAAGAGCAACACTCAGACGTATCAGTTACGTAATCAACAACAACAGCTGACAGCGATGTTAGCACTCGAAATCGACCCTCAAGGTTTGGATTCAGAACCGGGAATATAGAAACGAGATATAAGGGAATTAATTAGAGAGTGAAGTATTGGATGTTCATGTCTTCAATCCCTTCATTCTTACAAAAGACTAAGAAGCATTCAGACCAGAGCATCCATCACAAACAGCACAGTTTACGTCTTCGTTTCCCTTCAGCTGAGTGCTTTATTGATGGTGTCGTTGGGTATTATTTCACCTATTTTGCTTAATTTATGGTTATTTTATGGCCACGTCTATTTTATACTTTGTTTAATTTTATTATGCTATGAGGAGCCGGTTAATTGTCTTTTTAATTGTTTCTTTGTTTAAGTGAGCTGAGACAAATTCCAATAAATCACATTAATATGGGGATAAAGTTTTGAAGATTTTGTGTTGGATATAAAGCTCTGATTCAAAATTTGGATAATAACTATTTCACACAGATATAGGAGCTATATGTAAAAAATTAAATGTAAATTATACGTGATAATGTAATGAAGCTACCATTCTACTACTACTGCTACTACAACCTTCTTGTATTATTCTACTATTTCTTCTACCGCAACTATAACTTCTACTGCAACTAGTTTTATATATTACTACAGATACTACCATTGGTGGTTGGTGGTGGTGGTGGTACCTCCGCTTCCAGGCTTTATGCTAAGCTACGCTAACTTGCATGTGGTATAGCTCATCTATACCACGAAGTATATTTATCTTGTTGTAGTACTTAATACTGCAGTATTGTGTGTGTGTGTGTGTGTGTGTGTGTGTGTGTGTGAGGTCACACTAACTAAACAGACTTGGTCATAATGGTGTCATAGGTCTTTATCTCTGTAGTTTTTTCTTCACATCTTCTCTGATAACGTTGCACATCGTAAGTCACACTTCCTGTTTCCTGTCCAGTCTGCACGGTTCCCCCGGGGCCCGTGGCGGTCCCGGAGAACAACACGGCCGACGTCCAGGTGGTGAAGATCCTCTCCAGCGACGATGCGACGCTGAGCGTGACGGTGAACCCTGAAGATCTGTTCTACCTGAAGGGGAACGCCCTGATGGTGAAGAAAGGGCTGGACTACGAGGTCAGGGGTCACGACATGTTGTTTACAGCAAAACATTGGGAGCCTTTACAGGATTGTTTGTGTGTTTGTGTGTTTGATGGCTGTGTGTTTGTGTGTTTGATGACTGTGTGTTTGTGTGTTTGATGACTGTGTGTTTGTGTGTTGTGTGTTTGATGACTGTGTGTTTGTGTGTTGTGTGTTTGATGGCTGTGTGTTTGTGTGTTTGATGAATGTGTGTTTGTGTGTTTGTGTGTTTGATGACTGTGTGTTTGTGTGTTGTGTGTTTGATGGCTGTGTGTTTGTGTGTTTGATGGCTGTGTGTTTGTGTGTTTGTGTGTTTGACGGCTGTGTGTTTGTGTGTTTGATGACTGTGTGTTTGTGTGTTGTGTGTTTGACGGCTGTGTGTTTGTGTTTGATGACTGTGTGTTTGTGTGTTTGATGACTGTGTGTTTGTGTGTTTGATGACTGTGTGTTTGTGTGTTGTGTGTTTGACGACTGTGTGTTGTGTGTTTGACGGCTGTGTGTTTGTGTGTCTGTCAGTCTCTGTCCAGTGCAGCTCTGATGGTGTGGGTTCAGTGCAGCAGAGCTGGCTCCAGATCTGTGAGTACATCAACAACATCAACATGGGGAGGCCAGTAATAATGGAGATATAATAGAGATAATAGAGATATAATAATGTGTGTTACTTCAAGGTGAACGAGTCCGTGGAGGTTTTGGTGGAGAACGTGAACGACAACCCTCCGAACTTTGCACAAAGTCACTACGTCCTGGACGTGAATGAGGCGAGTACTGCCGGCGTCTCACCAGCGTTTGTTTCACGTCGTTGAGTCTGGATTCATTTATGTTTCACGTCGTTGAGTCTGGATTCATTTATGTTTCACGTCGTTGAGTCTGGATTCATTTAGGTTTCACAGCGTTGAGTCTGGATTCATTTATGTTTCACGTCGTTGAGTCTGGATTCATTTATGTTTCACGTCGTTGAGTCTGGATTCATTTAGGTTTCACAGCGTTGAGTCTGGATTAATTTAGGTTTCACAGCGTTGAGTCTGGATTAATTTATGTTTCACAGCGTTGAGTCTGGATTCATTTATGTTTCACAGCGTTGAGTCTGGATTCATTTATGTTTCACGTCGTTGAGTCTGGATTCATTTATGTTTCACGTCGTTGAGTCTGGATTCATTTATGTTTCACAACGTTGAGTCTGGATTCATTTATGTTTCACAACGTTGAGTCTGGATTCATTTATGTTTCACGTCGTTGAGTCTGGATTCATTTATGTTTCACGTCGTTGAGTCTGGATTCATTTATGTTTCACAGCGTTGACTCTGGATTTGTTTATGTTTAACAACGTTGAGTCTGGATTCATTTATGTTTCACAGCGTTGAGTCTGGATTCATTTATGTTTCACAGCGTTGAGTCTGGATTCATTTATGTTTCACAGCGTTGAGTCTGGATTAATTTATGTTTCACAGCGTTGAGTCTGGATTCATTTATGTATCGCAGTGTTGACTCTGGATTAATTTATGTTTCACAGCGTTGAGTCTGGATTCATTTATGTTTCACAGCGTTGAGTCTGGATTCATTTATGTTTCACAACGTTGAGTCTGGATTCATTTATGTTTCACAGCGTTGAGTCTGGATTCATTTATGTTTCACAGCGTTGAGTCTGGATTCATTTATGTTTCACAGCGTTGAGTCTGGATTCATTTATGTTTCACAGCGTTGAGTCTGGATTAATTTATGTTTCACAGCGTTGAGTCTGGATTCATTTATGTATCGCAGCGTTGAGTCTGGATTAATTTATGTTTCACAGCGTTGAGTCTGGATTCATTTATGTTTCACAGCGTTGAGTCTGGATTCATTTATGTTTCACAACGTTGAGTCTGGATTAATTTATGTTTCACAGCGTTGAGTCTGGATTCATTTATGTATCGCAGCGTTGAGTCTGGATTAATTTATGTTTCACAGCATTGAGTCTGGATTCATTTATGTTTCACAGCGTTGAGTCTGGATTAATTTATGTTTCACAACGTTGACTCTGGATTTGTTTATGTTTAACAACATTGAGTCTGGATTCATTTATGTTTCACGACGTTGAGTCTGGATTCATTTATGTTTCACGTCGTTGAGTCTGGATTTGTTTATGTTTAACAACATTGAGTCTGGATTCATTTATGTTTCACGTCGTTGAGTCTGGATTCATTTATGTTTCACAGCGTTGACTCTGGATTTGTTTATGTTTAAAAACGTTGAGTCTGGATTCATTTATGTTTCACAACGTTGAGTCTGGATTCATGTATTGATTCTCTCCTGCAGCTCACGCCGGTCAACGCCAGCGTCGGGCTGATCGAAGCATCGGACGTCGACTCAGAGCCGCTGTACTATCGCTTAGAGCCGGCAACAGTAAGAGCTGATTCCATGTTCATGTGTTTATGTTCATGAACGATGCTGCAAATGAAGAATGCTTTTATTGATAGAAATCCCTTGATCAGAATAAATTAATACATATTCCTTCTCTCTGTCTGTTAAACCAGGATAAATACTTCCGTCTGGAAAATATCAACACTCCAAAGCTGATTGTTAAAAGCATCCTGGACTACGACGTCGTGCAGAAGATCTCTCTGGTTTTACACGTGCAGGTACAATCATACCACGTCCAGGTGTAGCCGCTTCCCTTTGACCTTTTGACCTTGTGAATGCGTGTCACACGTTCCAGGACACGCTGGCCGGGTCTGCCTCGGACCAGCCCTTCTTCACGTCCGTGGCCACCATCGCGGTGCAGGTGAAGGACGTGGACAACCGGCCGCCGTGGTTCCAGCCCTGCGTGAGGACCACGTTGGGCCTGGCCAAGCTGTGTGTGAGCGCCGGCTACCGGGGCAAGGTCAACCTGACGGAGAAGGAGGTGAGCCTCCGTCAGACGGGTCCATCCACCAGCAGCCGAAACCCCCGACTTCCAGGAAACTATTCTGGAACTGTTTAATTCATTTAAGTATTTAAGACGTTAATGGATCACACTACATAATTACTTTCTGATGACATTTTTTAACATACGTTTTCAACATGCTAAACTTTGACCTTTTTCATGCCTTTTTTTGACATGCTATGATTTCATTTTTTCCATGACTTTTTTTCGACATGCAAAATTTTGACTTTTTTTGTGACTTTTTTTTAAATGCAAAATTTTGACTTTTTCATGCCGTTCTTCAACATACTGTATTTCGACTTTTTCCATTACTTTTTTTCTTGAAATACTATATCTTGACTTTTTTGTCTTTTTTTCTACATGCTATATTTTACATTTTTTGTTAATTTTTTTTAAACTTTTTTTTTACATACTATACTATTACTTCTTTCGACATGCTATGTTGTCAAATCAACAATAAACACAGAAAATACAACTTTAAACATATATTTTGCTTACACATTTTCCAAAAATCTAATTTTTTACTTGTTGTTATGTTATGTTAAACATCATTACCTTTTAACTCGAGTATCATTGAATTTACCAAACTAACAGTTGTGTAATATTTTAAGGAGACTTGGTGATAAAGTTGGAAATATTTTACTTTTTAAGTTTCGAGAAGCGCCTGAAAGCACCATTAGTGAGAAAATGAAAATCTCACATCAGTTCCATAAATTTAACATTCGTCAGTGTATATCATATTCTGTCAGGTGGCAGATGGGAGTTATTCTCATACTGGTGACAAATAGCAGAGAGAGGTGCTGATGAAACGGTGAAAACTGTCACTTCATCTAAAACTCTCCCTCGAGACGACGACACTTCTGGTTGAGAGATCATCACGTTTTACTATTTCAGGCTCATATGAGAAAAAAAAATCTCTGTATGAATGAATTCAACAGTGAGTGATGGTTTTAATCCACAGGACGGGCCGTTGGTGCTGGAGCCCGGTCCGGTGTTCGCCAAGGACGGAGACAAGAACCGGAGCGAGCAGATCAGCTACAGAATCCTCAGAGGTTTGAACTAAACAACACAAAGGATTTCTATTTAACAGCAGCATCTTAGAAAACTTTCACAAACCACCAGGGACAAAATATGCATGTAGGACATCAGTTTTTATTCAAGTTTTTGCATCGTCCAAGCCCTTAAACATCTTACAACAATTTGAAATACATATATTTTCTCCGTCATGCTTCTTGCAGTCAGTGATGGCATTTTCTTTCACCGTCAGGAAACGAGGGAAGTATTTTCCAGATTGATGAGGAAACGGGAAACATCTCCATGGCTAAAGCTGCGGACATCGTCGGCCCGATAACGCTCACTGTCCTGGTAAAGAAAACATGTATTTTGTTGTTCTGTGGTGATTTGAATGGAGAACATAGATATAACTTTGGCTTTGGCCCGTCAGGCGTCGCAGGTGACCAACAGGGATCAGTTCGCCGTGACCCAGGTGACCTTCGACGTGATGAAGAAGAGCAGGAACCCTCCTCGCTTTGAGAAGGAGCGATACGAAGGATTCATCTACAGCAACTCTGTTCCCGAGAGCATGATCCTCCGAGACAGAGGCACCAACCGGCCCTTCAGGGTCCGAGCTCGCGATGAGGACTTCGCCACTGTGAGTGCAAAACCTCCCCTACCTTTAGAAACTGGTGGAGACTAAAAAAGAGCTGAAAGAGAGAGAATATATGTATAGCTGAAACATAAATACTCGTTTCCCCCTCGTGGTTAGAAACGTCTTAATGCAGCTTAATACTGGAATGAGTTGATTTTGTGCATTTCATCATGTTTGTGTGTGTGTGAGACAGGGTTCAAACCCAGATATGAAGTATGAGGTTCAGTACAGCAGCTACGTCAACGTCACCTCAGACGGTTTCGTGATTCTGAAGAGGATCGTGAAGACGGAGTCCTTTGCGCTTCAGGTGATGGATGTGTTAACGTTTTTAAATTGAGCTAAATTACTAGAACTTTGTTTTTCAGATGTACATTTTTTCCCCCCTGAATGCAGCTCAGAGCCGTTGACACCACAACAGGGGAGTTTGGAACAGCTGCCCTTTCTGTTCAGGTCATACCAGGTAAGAGCATCGAGGTTACTCTCTGATATATTAGATATAGATTGATATAGATTATCTGATGACTGACAGTGCAGGAGAGAACTTTTATTTTATCTGACTATGTTATGGGCGTCTCTCTGCACTCCAGCAAAAACCATCCTGATCCAAGGCATCATCACGGAAATAATAATGTGGAAATATATCATTAAAATACCAAGTATAGTATGTCCAAAAACTCATAGACTAGTATGTTAGAAAGAGTGTCATAGTGTAGTGTGTTTAAAAAAGTCATACTATAATGTGTTGAACAAAGTAGTGAAAAAGTCCTAATATAGCATTTTTTTTTAAAGTACAATAGTGTAGGATGTCAAAAAAATATCATAGTTTAGTATGGCGAAAAATAAATAAACAAATAAATAAAAAAGTCCTAATATAGCTTTCTTTAAAGTACATAAAGTCATAGTATAGTATGTTGAAAAATAAATAAATAAATAAAAAGTCAAAGAAAAAAGTTAAAACTCATAAAAAGAAAGTCATAGTATGACGTGTCGTAAAAAGTCATGATTAAAGTCATAGTATAGCATTTTAAAAAAAAAGTCATTTTCAAAATGAATACCTTTAAATATTCCCACATCTGCAGCGGTGGCCATCCCGTCCCCCTCAAACATCGGCTATCGCCCCGGCGACATGGCGCTGCTGGGTCTGGTGATGGCGGCGCTGCTGGTGCTCTGCCTCATCGTCATCGGCTTCCTGATCTCCCGCCTGTGGAAGGGCAACGCCAGCGTGGACAAAATCTGTGAGGTCAGCATTTCTTTTCCCCTGTAACTCGGAAACGCCGCCATCACATCAGTTTAAAGACAGAGCATCGCTAACATTCTCATGTGGAAGGGGAGTCGGAAATGAGTGTTCACAGGTCAAAAATAAAACCCACGTCAACCTGGAATCTAAATTACTTTCACTTTCGAGACCCAGGAAGTCTTAAAGTAAAAGTATTTTTTTGTTTTACAATAGAGAGATACTTTTGGAAAGTTCTCTTATTTGTATGGAGCTAAAGCCGGGAGGTGATTAGCTTAGCTTAGCATAAAGGCTTGAGACCGGGCTGAACTGCTAGCCGGGCTGTCCAAACTGAACAAAAATAAATGTTAATTAATTAGTAAATGTTTTCGAAGAGAACAGATCCTCACATGACTTCCATGTAAAACAAATGCTGTGTTAATTATTGGTGGACACGTTGTTGAAAGAGCCAGGCTAACAGTTCCCCCTGCTTCCAGTGTTTGTGCTAAGCTAAGCTAAGTGCCTCTTGACGTTGGATTTCCCCAAATTGTCTCTCTTGCTGAGAAATAACACGTATCAAGACTTCCTGGGTAATTAAAAATGACATAAAAATAATATTATTCCGCATAACTGCAATGAAGGAGAATGCTGTTATAATTTAAATTGTTAAAAACAAAGGAAACACACTGAAAAACTTATATTCCAACATCCTCTTGGTTGTTTTGCCTTATAAAATTCTTACAGTATCATCAAGTCATACACACCCCCAGAATCAGCACAACCTCGGCTAACTGTGTGTATCAATCAATAAATACTTATATACACTATAAAAGGGGATTTTAGCCAATAAATTAAAAATATATTAAAAACGCACCTTGAATTTTTTGTTATGATGCTCTAAAGACAATGTGATCTTTAAGCTACAATGGGTTTCAGAGGGTTAACTGACTTTATTTAAATATAATAATAATTAAAAGATTCTGATCATTATCAGAATGATCAGAATCCTCTCTGATGACCTCTCTGATGACCCTCTCTTCCGCCTGCAGTGCCTGGGCCCCTGCCTGAAGTCGGACCGGCCCCGGTCTGGCCACCGGGACTCCCTGCAGTACACCAACGACGGCTTCCAGAACGAGGGCGACCCGAGCCGTGGTGGCGGCGGCGGCCGGCGCTGGAACAACGTCCTCCCCAGACGGAGCACCTTCCCCCAGGCTCGGGGCCGCGTCATCCCCCTGGAGAGGCGGAGCCGCCACTGCTCCTCCTGCGGCGTCTACGCCAACCACGTCCCCAAGGGGAGCCCGGCGGCGAGAGCGTCCCGGAGGGGCCGGGGGGACGGCGACGAGCACTCCAAGAGGTCCATCCTCAACAAGCAGAGGAGGAAGGAGGGCCAGAAGTCGGTGTGGTTCAAGGAGAGCGAGGACTCCTCGGACATCGAGGTGGAGATTATCCCGGACACCGTGGCCCCCACCGTGGAGGAGGAGACGGAGGAGGAGCTGGACATGGAGGGGGTCGTCAGGGACCCGGCAGCGCCGCTGAGGGAGGCTGAGAACCAGAGCACAGAGCCTGGCGAGGAGCAGGACTCTGGGGACTCCCAAAAAGAGAAGGGAGAGCAGGAGAAGGAGGGCTGACAGGCAGAGGTCAGAGGTCAAACTCCCGTCGGAGGACCAAACTCAGCTGTTTGTTTACCTTGTCACCTTTTTTTTTTGGAGACGACAGAAGTCCAGCTTCCAACGTGTGGAGAAAACCTCAAGAAAACGTTCAAGGATCCAAAAAAAAGGTGTTTATTTTATACTGTGAGAATCTTAGAAGACTAATTCACTTTATACGAGAAAATCTTCTTATTTTACAAAACAAATGTTGGGAAAATCAGATTTAGATAAACTGGTTCAAACTGCTGGTTTGTTTACAATTTACTGATTTTTTACCATGTTAATGTTGATGAAATCACTTTCTAATGAGGCATCATTTATTAAAAAAAAGAAGTAATTAGGCCTGCAACTAACTTCTCAATATCGATTAATCTGCTGATTTTTTGTATGTAAAATAGCAGAAAAATCTATTTTTTTTCTAAATAAATATGTCTTTAAAAACCTGAAGATATTCCATTTACTATGATGTACAAGGAAAAGCAACTCATTCTCATTTTCTAGTTGCAACAAAGGTCTTTATTAGTAATGAATTCATTATTTGTTAATTTATGAGTAGCTAGATTCATTTATAAGAACAACTTTCGGGTTGCCAGGTTTGAAAACATCCTCAACTAGCAGCTTAGAGTTCTTATAATAATCTGTTATTACCTGATGAACTAAAACAGGTGTTTACTTATTTTTAATATATAAACCATTAAATTGTGTATTAACTATTAATAAAGCCAGTATTATTAGTAGGTTTTTTAGTTTTTTTATAAAAAGGATGCCTTATTAGAAAGTGGTAATGACTGTGTTGTGTTGGATTTATGTGATGTTTGGATTTATTATTGATTGGTCAGGTATTTACTTCCCATCTGGTTATTTGAAGTGTGTTTATACATTGAACTGTCAGGACATTTACAATTTATCTATTTGCCCCTGAAACATAAAAACGCCACGATATTTCACCCTTTACTGCTCGTCGGCTGATAACATGAGTCAGCAAAAAAGGGGCCACATTTAGTCGCCGTGGTGATGAGCTTTACTAAACTAAGATTTTATAGTGAAGACAAACTTTTATCTACTGAATACTAAAACGGCTGAGGGGACATTTTTACGTGGACTGGATTTCTATCTTTAAGTAAAATAACTACTTTCATGGTTAATGTTTAGTTGACTTTTTGTACATTAAAGTGAGGGAATAATAAAGTTTGAAGGATTTGTTGAGTCTTGGGGATCGCCTCGCTGCTAATTTCATTTTAATTCTCAGATTTAAAGAGAAAAAAAATGTATTTGCCTTCCTGCCGTTGGATGAGACGGTCGACATTATTCTCACATCTGTACACCAGATGTGAAGTTACCGTTAGCCTTGATTAGCTTAGCATTAAAGTCGAGCTAAAACAGTATTTCCAGTGAAACAGGATCGGCAGGAATTTGATTTGATCGTTGCAGGTAGGGGTGAGTATTGGCAAGAACCTCACGATACGATACGTATCACGATATTGCGATATAAATAAAGATGAAAACACAAGTACCTGTATATGTACATCAGATGATATTGATCAGAGGACAAATTGAGTCAAAACTATTTTGTTCAAAACATCCTCTCCATTTTATTAATTCCCATGAAATTCACTGGAATAAATATTGAAAATAAAATATTGTATTGAGCGGCAAAGTATCGCGATATATTGCCGTATTGATATTTTTACCCACCCCTAGTTGCAGGTTAATTAAATTACGTCATATTAGATGAAATTGTTTTTCCAGGAAGAAGAACACTTCTTGATTTTGATATGTAGCATTTAAACGTTTCCACTGAGGGAACGGAGGCGAGACTCGTTTTAAAAACACTTTATTCAGGCCAATCACATACAGAGACATATCAAAGTCAGTAGTCGAGGAACAGAATCCTCCTAAAATGCAACTTAAAATCCCTGATTTAAAAAAAAACAAAAAAAGTGGGGGCAGTACCGTTATCATCAACTGATCCCAGATCATGTCCACTCGTCACAACCTAACCCTCAGTCTGTCACACTCACACACTGGCGTCCTGCCGACTCCTCGGATCAGTGCGTTGAGGCTCTACACAAAAACATATTGCTATTTACGGTTTGATTGCAAAGCAACAGAAAACGTGTGCAGATATTCGTTGTTGTTCTGTACTTGGTACGCTCCGCTCCGGCGCCGCTCACTTGGCCTTGGCGAAGCCGACCCTGTTGTTGTCCCGATCGAAGACGGTGTAGTACGGCCCGATGAACACATCTCCCAGAATCCACAGGGGCCCGGCGGGGGCGGGGATGTCCAGACCCATGAAGCCGCTCAGACACATGGTCTTTCCAGCCTGAGACACCTGGAGAATTCAAATAGGAGAAAGTCAGAGACCGAAAGAGAGTCATCGCTGCTCAAACTAAGCCATGCTTGTTATTATGCACACCACCGCTCCCTGCTGGATGCAAACAGCACTGGTCTCACCTTGAGGACGTACTGCTCTCCGGTGAGGGAGTAGGGCAGGCCGCCCACGTTGAAGGTGATGACGGGCAGCGACGGGATCTTGTCACAGCTCACCATGTACTGAAACAACCAAAGTCCTTCTTTAATACGCTGTAGTTAGAGACTAACATGTCACATGACCTCCATGCACACAGACGAGGTGTCATCAGTCCAAAGTCATGGTTTGTTAGGTCCGTCTGCAAGCAAATAACTTGTAAAATGCTTGTTTTCTGAATGGAGTCTGGGTGGGAGCTAGGCTATGCTAACACTGTAGCTGCTCCGTGAACATGGGAAATAACTAGACATAAATGACCTTTAAATTCATTTTAGACTTAATCATTTTAGGACCTTGAGTATAAAAATATAAATCTCATATTCTTTCTCATTAGTTGTGGAGTGAAATATTCATCGCATTATGCAAAAACACTTAATTTATAGAGCGCTTCTCCAAACACAGACGCTTTAGAGAAAACAAACAAACCTAAAAAAACAAATAAGACAAAGAACAGATTTTAACAGATTATAGTTTTGCTTTGAGGAGTTTATAAAATCATATTAACGATAACTGCGAGCAGAAATCCCATGAAAATAAATAAATAAATAAATCTTTCCCACTTCACCGTCCTGTCTGTTACTCTCCCCTCCGAGTCTACTGGTTCCTCCTGAAGGCGTCAATCTTAAATAAATCGATCCTGTTCCCCCTAAGAGAGCTGGTCTCTGTAGTTCTGAACCCAACGAGCCGGATGACGTCGTATGTATCCGACCTTATTGATCCCGGCTCGGCAGAATTAAGTCGGGTGCTCTCACCTCGCCCTGGATGAGCGGCGTGGCCCCGATGGCCTTCTGCAGGGCCTTGACCTCGGCGGAGGGGCCGGTGATCAGAGACGTGCCGGTGTCCACGATGGCCTCGCAGCCGCCCTTACACAGACTCAGCTGGCTGCCCACGGCCATCCTGTTACACACAAGTACACACTCAGCATCCCGGGCAAGACTCGATGGGAAAGCCTCATAGATTCATCTCCGTTTGGAGCGCTCACCCGTCCATGTGGACCTGCCAGTAGGCCTGCCGGGACACGTTGACGTAGTGGAAGTCGCCGGTGTAGTATTTGGGGTCGGTTCCTCCCAGCAGCAGCTCGCCGCCGGGCTCCGTGTCCGGGTTCCTGAGCAGACGGGAAGCAACATCAGCATTCAGTCACGGGAGACGAGTTCCACCAACCACAAATATTTTAATCAAAGCAACCTGCACTATTGTGCTGCATATCAAACTTTATTTTTAATGTAACATATGAATGTAATAAGTACATGTGGTGAACATCAAGTAGACAAGCATCGAGGTTAACGTTTGTTCACTAGAAAAGGGCTAAATGTGAATTTTATTCTATTTATATATCACCAAATCACAAACTATACCGCGTGTCATTTGTGACTAAACTATGAGTTTTAAATGTATTTATCTACATCTATTATTATTTTTTGGGTATACTACGACATGAGCCTGAACAGCAGCAGATACACGTTCCCTCACCTGTTCAGGTAGAAGGAGAAGACGTTCTGCTCCACCTTCTTCTGGCTCATGATGTTGTCGAAGACCGGCGCCACGCCGTCCACGGAGATGCGAGGGTACGCCATGCCGAGGATGCCGTCGAACTTGGCGGCGATGAAGGCGACGCCGGGCTGCTTGATGGCTTCGCCAAACAGCTGCTCGTTCACCGAAAGGTCTCCGATCTGAAAGAGGAGACGGCAAATAAAACGGGGAGCAGAAAACGATTCGCCCCTCACCGTTAGCGTGTTTGAGTGTGAACTCACAGTGCAGGTGTCCTGACTGAGGTAGCCCGACAGGCTGCCGGATCCATACTGGATGGCGAAGGCGGTGCCGTTCTTCACGTAGGAGCTGGACTTGGCTGAATTGTATTTGTGGTGAAGCACTGTGGGAGAAAAATAAGAATGGAAGCGTTTAAAAACACCACAGAGACGTTGTTGCCCAGCCAACGAGCAGCGCTGCTGCCATGACGACCAGACTCACGGCAGGCGATGTCCAGGAGGGAGCAGTGAACGGAGGGCACCCACAGGTTGGAGGAGCCGGTGTCGAACACCACGGTGAACGGCTGAGGAGGCGTCCCAAGGCCGATCTCCCCGTAGTACTGGGCCTGGACACAAACCAGGAGAGGACGGGTTGGTCAACGTCGTCAACAACAACAACAACATGAGACGGGCTGTTCCAGGACAAACACAACAACAGAACACTTAATCACCAGCTGATCTTGTGTTTTCTGGAGGAAGAGAGATTACAATAATCCATCGAGGCAACAAACTGGTCATTTCTACTGAGAGCAGTAAACTGACCTGAGCTCTGTTCAAACAAGGAAACACATTTTAAAAACTACGCAAGTTGGACCTCGGAGTGGAATGGTTCATCTTGGATGAAGTTATCTTGAATAATTAAGAAATAAAGTAAATAGAAACCATGATCAGCTGAATGCAGTTTTATCATTTAAATCATTAAAGGCCATATGTTCTCCTCCACTCGTCTTTAACAGTCAGAAACTCTCTTTTTTCATTATTAAGAAAACTTGGTCCTATCCTATTATGATTTCTCCATCGCCCCACGTGAAAATCAACTCATAAAAATCAAGATTCTTTCATAAATCCAAGAAAGCCGGTGTGTTAAAGGATTACTTCATGACAACAAGTCGTACAGAGCGAGAGTCTCTGGTCTAATGATTAAAAACAACAACCAGGTTAAAACCAGACGATCCTCTCTCTTCCATCTCTCAGTGATGAAGATGAGGATGAAGATGACGAGGCCTCACAGCTGTTTGTGTCAGCGAGAGTTAAAAGAGGAAGTGGGTTAAAAAGTTACAGAGTCACATCAATAAATCACTGATCATCATCACAACAGATGATTAAAAACGTGTTCATGTGATCGTCGAGTCATTCGAGGCCTTGAAGCACTTCCTTCTGAACGAGTCACGTTTTAATCTGGTGATGGTTTCACCCAAATTAGAGAAAATAAAAAAGTCATCGCTATCGAGATCTATTGGGGTGGTCTGAGTTTTGTT
Source organism: Eutrigla gurnardus (assembly GCF_963514095.1). Classification (NCBI taxonomy): domain Eukaryota; kingdom Metazoa; phylum Chordata; class Actinopteri; order Perciformes; family Triglidae; genus Eutrigla; species Eutrigla gurnardus. The sequence continues at coordinate 33,085,802 of NC_139915.1, forward strand.
TGTCCACGTTTTGAGGCTTCAGTCGGTTATTTCCTCTTTTGAGCAAATATGGCAATTAATGTAATTTTTGGTGCTTTAAAAAAAAATAAAATTTGAGTTATGAGCAACATTTCCTCGCTGTCACAGGGCTGGACGTTCTATTGATATCATAAGTGTTTTTTTTATTTTTACACTCTGTAGCAACTTCCAGTCTGTGAAAAGCACTCCATATCTAATCATTCTAATCTAACTATTTTTATTATCATATTTTTTGATGCAACAACTTGAATGTGTTTAAAAAAATGAAGAATTGTGACAATTTTTTGTAAAAATGAACATAATCCTCAACAAAGTACTTAATGTAACAGAAACGGTGTCTAAATGACCTAAAACTAAAGCAGATTTACTGGACAATTATCTTCGCTTTATCTATCGCTCAACATATCAGTCTAACTCTCGTCACCATGGTTATCGTTATTAAATCATACATTATTTACCCCCAAAATAAGGACAACCTACGAAAGATGACTCAGCTGAACGCCACTCAAAAGGTCAAATATTTCTACACAATAAAATAAAAATGTATTCTTTCTGCTTTCACGATCTTGAAAGACGGACTGATGTCCTCGCTCATAAATAAAGAGGATGATTTCCCCCATTTACATAAACCTGAGAGAAAACAAGCTTCCCGTCAGCTGACGAGGACTTAAGGACAACACCGAGTCAGCTGTCTGACGGTAATGATTCCCTTTTCTGTCGCGTCACCTAATTATTCGGTTTCAGAATGAATTGTTCTGCATTTAAGGAGGATTTCACGGTCGACGGGTAAAGTCTGATTTCCCGTTCAGCTGGGAGGATTTACAGAAAAAGCCGAGGAGGCGGTGACGACACAAGAGGACCTTTGTTGTGGTTCTCCTGCTCCCCCCCCCCCCCCCGAGAGCAGTGCATTATGGGGGAAGACTTGAAGAGTCAGCGGTCCGGAGCGATGCTTACGTCGAGGTAGTTCTTCAGGGTTTCTGGAGTGGGTCCGTTACTGGCCGGGAAGCCAAAGTTGTACTTCAGGGAGTGTTTGTCGGCCAGAAGCTCCTCGGCTCTTTTCCCCGAGTCGGTCAGCTCACGTCTGATGGAACGGAATTTCTTTAAGGGAATTCTGAAATAGGGAAGAAAGGTGATTTGTTAATGTTTTATTAGATACATACACACATATGAAGGAAGTTAATACAGTGGGAATTAAGTAATCATGAGGCGTATTCATGAAATACAAACAACCGTGTGGCCGTGCAGATAAGACTTGACCCACATACTCCACCTTATCTGCAGCGTTTACCTTTAGAGTGATAAACACTCTGGTGCAACTAAGGACAGGACAATATGGGATTTCATCACGCATCAGGATGGAATATTTAAAAACTCACGATCACCGAGTATGGTGAATTTACATTAAAAAAAAATACAGGATACAAAAATATTTATCCTATATTTATGCAGGGAAACCACATGACTCATGATCATTTTATTTTAGATTTGTTGAAAAAGTTCTATCTGTGATGCAATAAAAATATAAATAATTGAATGTCATTCAATGGAATCATGTGTATACATTGTAATTAGCATTCGGTTTAATGAAATTAACAAATTAGTTTGTACATGGAATTATTTTAATTTATTCCCACCTTCATAAATTAACTTGAAACTTCAAATTTTAGCATTTATCGAAATCAAAGTATATAATAATGATCCATATCATGACAGAACATTTTGACCATAATCACCCTAATACTTTTACTTCAATACATTTCATTTTTAAAGACCACTTCTTGGTTCTTCTTCCATAGAGAATCTACTGTCCAGCAGGTGGTCGACTAGTTTCATTCACTTTCATGATGCAGATTTAGAAATATGTCACAAATCAGAAATCACCCATTATTGTTTCAAACGCAAAATATACCAGTTGCATTAAATCATGACACATTGATTCATACTTGTGAGAAACGCCCTGGTGGATCCTGCACACAGCAGTTACATGTTTAATCAATTAAAAACTCACCCACGTGACCCATGAAGCCGATTCAATAATCAATAAATAAAAATCATATAAAAAAAACTTAAAGTGGAGATGCAGCACTGGTACTGGTTGAACTGGTTTTGTTCCAGTCTGCAGAGACGTGGTGGATCTCATGCAGCAACTTGTCACATGACGTCACAACAAAGACCGATAAAACACTCAGCTAGCGCGTTAGCTCCGTGAAGCTAACGGTAAGCTAACACCTCCTGCCCCTGCGTTACAGGTACTCTGGGCTTTTAAAACGCCATATTTGTGTTTCTGTAGCGAACCGTGAGGTAACGCTGCAGGCTAGCTAGCAGCGGCTCTCACACAACCAGTTCACGCCAATTAAAAACACTTAACGGAGCTTCTTACCGGACGAGCGCGTCGTTGGTCAGGGCTAACGCCGAGAACACGCACAGCAGCAGAAGTCTCATCGTAACGGTGCAGGAAATGTAAAAATATTAAAATAAATCACGGACTCATGGACGCGACGGTGACTGAGCAGTTCAGACTTGTTATGTCCACAAAAACTGCCGACTTATATCAGCTGACTCGGAGGGGAGGCGCAATCACGTGAGGCTGAGTCCGCTCCAGACGCGTCACTTCCGGCGTTTTTTTTTTTTTTTTTTTACATTTTATTTATTTTTACAGATTCAGAAGTCATAATTTCTTATTTTAAATCGTATCTCAGATCTTACATCCAACATAAATAAAACTCGGCGGCGTCTGTTACACTTCTTCGTCGCGTCGGTTTTTCTGCTCGTGTCTCCACCGCCCCCTGGTGGCTCACAACGCGTAACTACACGCGTGCTTGTGTTCTGATTGTTTTATTGCCGCAATAAAAGTAACATTTATATTTAAAAGTAGACGTAAATTAGCAACAGCCTCGGTAAAAGTATATCTAACAAGTAAAATCATATCCATATGAAGTGAGAGCAATAATGTTACTTCCTGTTACGTTCTTTAAAATATTGTTTAAATTTAAGACAAGAGAGGTCTTCGTTAATGACATACAGTTTAATAAAGTGTAGAAATGTTATGACAAATAGGCTACAATATTAATAACACGCTTAAAAGATAACACATTTTTGTACATAGTGAAAAAAATCAGGATATTGTAAAGACAAATCTGGATTGATGCAGCATCTTTCTGAAGAAAAACACATCTATTTGATATATTATGTAATGCTTATTTTTTGTAAATGTTTATATTTATAGGGGGAAATGTTCATGAATCAAGCCAACATTCCTGCACTTTTATCACACACTCCTAAAGCAAAATGTAATCTGATGGCATAGACGCATATCTCTCATGTGCTGAGTCATGGTTAGGAGCAGGAGATTGTTGGATTATCTGTGGTATCGCACAGCCACATCCTGTTTTTCGGCTAATTCACCTCCTGAAGCTGCTGCTGACACAATGTTGTTTTAAATAATTATATTCAGCTGCATCTGCAGCTTCAGATAACGTTTAATATTTACATCCATCACCCCCGGCAACAAAGATTTACATTAAAAGAGGCCATAAATATAAAAGTGTTCGTTATTATTAGTGTTAGTTCAGACTGGATCGTCATGAATTCGTCAAGGGGAGAAGATGCTAAATCTACATTATGATGTTAAATGTTTTAAATCAAAAGTTTGATATATAATGTCGGCGTTATGATATAATAAGTCATTTATAAGTCAAACTCGTCACCTTCTGTCCTCAGGACTCGTGTCGCTCCATCAATGAGGAACTCATCAAGCATCTCTCGCTTCCCTTCGTCTGAAGTTGTTCGTGTTCAAACCAGTCAGTGGTTTTCATTAAGAACAAGAGAGACAGCAAACGCATTATTATTGTTAAAGTAAATCTAAATGGACGGCAATGTCAGTCAATGGGTGATCATGGTCCCCGGGGGATTGCGTGTTTAATTAGTCATACCTGGAATTAATGAAGACATTAATGCTTCCCTTCAGGGGGAATTCTATTAAATTATTATTATATCTTATCTTCATTTTTAAAAAGTCCAGCTGCAGTGAAACTTTAACGAGCTGTAATATATATATATGGAGTAAATATATATATAATATATAAATATATATATATATAAATCAGAATAAATGGATGATATTTTAATAAAACAACATTGTCATGGAGTTTATTCAGTTTTTAGTGGCCTCTAATTACCACATACATTTCATGGTCATTTCTAAACTGGTGGACAGACCTGCAGGCGTGTGGCATGATGGGAAAAAAAGGTCGAGAGAACCATGAGGACGTTCGGTAAACGGAGAAGAGGAACCGGGTCACGTTGTGAAACTAACCGACGGGGATGTGACCTCACAGGAGCTTGAGAAACGCTGACGGCAACGGCAACTTCACTGAGCAACCATCACGTCTCCTGATCACCAGGACAAACTAAACTCCGTCTCTGCATCACACGGTTCAACGTCGTTGCCGTGTCGACAGTTATTGAAAAACGCAGAGTCATGACTCGGCTACATCCAATCACGCAGCAGTACATGTTTCCTTCTTTGCACTGTGTGAATTATTTATGTCCTAGAAGACGACACAGTGCTCATCACACACACACACACACACACACACACACACACACACACACACACACACACACACACACACACACACACACACACACACACACACACACACACACAGTGTATAAAGCTGAGATTTAAGATTCAGGGAAACAAACACAATAAGATGCTTATCAAACATTTTAAATGAAGTTCCTTCGACAGCTTAACTTCACTTGAACTCATGACGTCCAGAAGTGACTCAGCTAATTTCAAAAAGCTTGTTTTCGTGTGACTCAAAGCAACTTTTAACCCATTTATCAACTCGAATGCTTTAACAGCACGTCTCACAAAGGGTCGCCCATGAAGTTGGAATCATTTAAGTGTCTCGTCTTTATGCATGAATTCATTCATGGTAATTGTGTCAAAAGGGATTCCTGATGCATTTAAATAAGAATAAACAGAGGATTGTGTCTGAAAGCAGATTATTCCAACTTTATCGACCTTTTAACCTCAAAGTCGTCACAGAAAAGCTGACGTGGCGTTTGTGTCGTTGTTTTCTCCTCCAAGTGTTCTGTCTTTATATTTTTGTTTATTAATATTCATACTGGGACAGCAATGCAGCAGCATTCTCACTCCAGGTCATAACATCTGCTTTTGCAATGACGAGGACTGAACAGCGAGAGGCAGCCTCGCCTCACAAGACAACAGTCACACGTAACAGGTCTGAAGTCTGTCTGGAGGAAGTGGATTTAATTAAAAAGGAAAACAACAGTGATGAGCAGCGTTATGG
>NC_139915.1:33096140-33103640 GCF_963514095.1 Eutrigla gurnardus
AAATCCACTCAGTGGCGTTTGGATTATAAGGATGACGGACAGACGGAAGCACATCCAAAGTCCTTCCACGTCAAAAGTCTTCACAGAGAAAAGAGACGCATCAACAAAGTCGGTTTCGACGTGTAGCCGACGGCAACGCGGATAAAGACTTTGCTCTTAGATCCGTCTTTGAGATAAAGACGTTGTTTTCTTCACGGATGTTAATTTATTTAATGTGACGGCTCCGAGTCGCGAACAAAGTGGTGTTTTCCTGCGACGATGGCGGAGATGAGACAGCTGAGTGTGGAAAATTTCAAGCTAATTGGTCACCATGCCAACACCCCCGAGTCCTGGGCCGCACAGTAATTGACTTCATGAAGATGGCAGATTGACACTCGTGCACACACACACACACACACACACACACACACACACACACACACACACACACACACACACACACACACTGTATGTACACAGCAGGTTTTTGAATGACTTTGCAACAGGAGATTGTTATTTAAACATCAAATTACTTCCACTGGAGACCTCTCCTGTCTGGCATTAAAATTAAGTCTCTCTCTCTCTCTGAGATATGATATCGCCATGGTATTGACCTGTCAATCAGCAGGTAAGCCCCGCCCCCTAAAGCATCCCCTGCTTTCTGGTCTGGTGGACTCTAAATGGACCATAATGTACTAAATGAACATCATGCTGGATTGAAGAAGACTTGAAACTAGAGATTGAGACCATAAACTCATGTTTACAATGTTTACTGAGATAATACATCAAGAGAGAAGTAGGACCATTTTCTCATAGACTTCTACACAACCAGAGAGGAGTCGCCCCCTGGTGGCCAGCAGAGAGAAGTAGGACCATTTTCTCATAGACTTCTATACAACCAGAGAGGAGTCGCCCCCTGGTGGCCAGCAGAGAGAAGTAGGACCATTTTCTCATAGACTTCTATACGACCAGAGGTGCACATTCATGTAATTACCCATGCAACAATATGGCTATTGCCTCTGCCTTTGCTAATGTGTAGCTAATCGTTTATTAATTGTGGCAATATTTTTATGAAGAAAAGAAAAGTTATTAAAGAAAAGGCAAGGCAAGGCAAGTTTATTTGTATAGCACATTTCATACACAAGGCAGACTCAAAGTGCTTCACATCATAAAACAAAGTGAGAAGAAAAAAAAATAGAAGAATTAAAAGAAAATAATAAAACATTTAAAAATGCATTACAGAAAGAAAGGAGAATAAAAACATATTTGCAATAATTAAAAACAGTGCAGACATTAAAAGATTTAGCAGACAGCTATGGTGAACATAACAGTTTTCAGTCTAGTTTTAAAAGTGGTCAGAGTTGGGGCAAGTCTTACATCTTCAGGAAGTTTATTCCAGCCATTTGTTGCATAGTGACTAAATGATGCTCTCCCGTGATTGTTGTTTACTCTGGGAATCACTAACAGATCGGTCTCAGAAGATCTTAGTGGTCTAGAAGGCTTATGTAGTGGGAGCATATCGGTGATATACTTCGGTCCTAGACCATGTAGTGATTTATATGTGAGCAGGAGGATTTTGAAATCAATCCTCTGACATACAGGGAGCCAATGTAAGGATTTAAGAATTGGTGTAATGTGCTCACATTTTTTGGTCTTTGTAAGAACTCTAGCAGCAGCATTCTGAACAAGCTGTAGCTGCCTGACAGTTTTTTTCGGGAGACCTGCAAGGAGACCATTACAGTAGTCTAGCCTACTAGTAATAAAGGCATGTACAAGTTTTTCTAAGTCTTGAGCTGACATGAGCCCTCTAAGTCTTGCTACATTTTTTAGGTGATAGTAGGCTGATTTTGTTACTGATTTAACGTGACTGTCGAAATGTAAATCAGAATCCATAATAACCCCAAGATTTCTGGCTTTGTTTGAGGTTTTCAGGGACAGAGAGTGAAGGTGTTGAATTACTTTAAACCTTTCTTATTTAGCACCAAAAACAATTATCTCAGTTTTGTCCTCATTTAGTTGTAGGAAGTTTTGGCACATCCAGTCTTTGACTTGCTCAATGCACTGGCACAGAAGATCTATGGGGCGATAGTCGTTTGGTGATAGTGCTACATAGATTTGGGTGTCATCGGCATAGTGGTGGTCAATGTTATTATTTTGCATGATTTGTCCTAGTGGGAGAATGTAGATGTTGAATAAAGTTGGCCCCAAGATTGAACCTTGGGGGACTCCACACGTTACATTGGTAGGTTCTGATACAAAGTCGCCAATGGAAACAAAATAGTTCCTATCTTGTAGATATGACTTGAACCAGCTTAAGACTGTGCCTGAGAGCCCCACCCAGTTTTCCAACCTGTCCAGGAGTATTGAGTGGTCGACAGTGTCAAATGCAGCACTGAGGTCTAATAGCATTAATATTGAAGTTTTGCCAGAGTCTGTGTTAAGACGGATGTCATTTACAACTTTAATAAGGGCCGTCTCGGTGCTATGAAAAGGTTGAAATCCTGACTGGAAGTTGTTGTGGCAGCCGGTTGAAGCCTGGAAGTGATTTAGTTGTTGGAGGACAACTTTCTCAATTATTTTACTTATGAAGGGTAGATTTGAAATTGGTCTGTAGTTGTTGATAATAGAGGCATCTAGGCTCCGCTTTTTTAGAAGAGGTTTAATGACTGCAGTTTTGAAGGCCTTTGGGAAATTGCCTGATTGAATGGAGTTATTAACTATTTGCAATACGTCTGTTGATAGGCAGTCAAAAACATTCTTAAAAAAGTTGGTAGGTAAAGCATCAAGGCAGCAGGTGGATGATTTTAGATTTGTCACCGTTTCCACTAGAGTTTTAGAGTCTATGGCATTAAAGCTTGCCATCATTGCTGTGTTACTTTTGCCTGAACAGGGTGGTGATCCAACTTTTTTGTTTGAGATATTGATGGCGCGTCTGATGCCTTCAATTTTATTAGTATAAAAGAATGCAAACTCATTGCATTTCTGTGTGGAGTGCAGTTTAGCTGGTATTTGTGTTGGGGGGTTGGTCAGTCTGTCAACAGTTGCAAATAGGGTTTTCGCCTTATTAGTGTTGTGGTTTATGATATTGGAGAAGTATGTTTCTCTCGCACTTTTTAAGACTAAATTGTAGGCCCGGAGGCTCTCTTTATAGATGTCATGGTGAATATGAAGTTAAGTACTCCGCCAGATTCGTTCAGCCTTCCTGCACTCTCTTCTCTGGGCTGTCACAACAGCAGCTTTTCTCCAGGGTGCCTTTTGCTTACCAGAAATTGTTTTAACAGTAGCAGGTGCAATGACATCTATGACATTCAGAATTTTGGAATTAAAGATGTTTAAAAGATCATCAGCATGACATGGGTTTAGAGGTGGTAACGAGGAGATGGCATTTTTAAAGAGTACATTGGCATGTTCATTGATGTACCGCTTTTTGACCTTATTTGATTCTGTTTGTGTGTCAGGAATGAAAGAAATATTAAAGAAAACACAGAAATGATCAGACAATGAAGGATCAGTCACAAAAACATCAGAAACATGGAGACCTTTTGTGATAATCAGGTCCAGGGTGTGTCCCTTACAATGAGTAGACTCTTTCACATGTTGAGAAAGGTCAAATGTGTCTAGAATATTAAAAAGTTCTTTTGCACCCTTGTCATTCAAATCATCAATATGAAAATTAAAGTCACCAGTTATAACTAGGCAGTCAAAATCAGTGGAGATGCTAGACAATAATTCAGTAAAATCATCGAAAAAATTTGACGAATATTTAGGTGGCCTGTAAATAATTAACAGGAGAACTCTGGGAGAGCATTTCAACACAGCACAAAGATATTTGAATGATGGAAAAACACCAAGTGACATCTGTTTCCCCTGAAATGTATTTTTAAATATAGCAGAAAGGACTTAGACACAGTAGTATTACGGTCCAGACAGAAAAAGTGCAGGTTAGACTGACACTTCTGCTTGTGTTGGTGAGTCATAGCTATTCTAAAAGCACCTTTAACCCCCCCATTGTAAAATGCATGAGATAACTGAAATCTAAAATCCGGTTTCCCACATCCAGAGTGCCGAGGAGACCGGCCGGACTGTCTGCTGCTGACAGCCGTGGTCGTCGCTATTGGCTCCCTGTTTAAAAAAAGAAAAGAAGATGTTACTGGTCGTATTTTTAAAGTCTGGCCTCAAGCTGTACAGCAGAAATGCTGAAGTCATATGAGCACCCAACTAAATGTTAACGGTACAAACAACAAGGTCTAGATTATTATTTGAAGTGTTTACGGAGCAGCTACAGTGTTAGCGTAGCCTCGCTCTGATCGATCAGAACTCCATTCAGAAAACAAGCATTTTAAAAGTTGTTTGCTTGTCGTCTTGCAGACAGACCTAACGAAACCATGACATCACAATTTTTACAATTACTCGTCATTATGTTGTTGCTTCAGCATAATTTTTTATCAGTTTTTTGCCATTAAATCACAGATTTGGGTTGATTTGGGTTCATACCACGGTATTAAACCAGCCAGGAGCACTTGACTTTTCAACCTACCTGAGGAGATGAAGCTTCCTTTAAATCACACATTTTTACAGACTTGCTTTTATGTGACTCCTTTTTATTTTTTATTGGGTTTTTAGAAGAAATTGTTTATTCAGAATTAATCTAGTCTTGCTTTTATTGTCTTGAGAGTGTCCTGCTTTTGCTTTGTTGTTAAAAGGACTAAATAAACTCCTTTTTTTAAAAGGTGCCATATCAATAAAGTTATTCTTGATTAAGATATGTTTAAAATGGAATAGTGCAGACTTTCAGAGTGAGACGCCACCTCTTGTAACCCAGACATGTTAAGTGCAGTCAGCTGGAGACGAGCGAGTGTTAAAATAAACAAAGTTGAGCTTTTCAACATGACTTATATATAAATATTTTTCTTTCAACTAAATTCCCCTCAAGTGTCAGATGCCATCTTCTTCAAGAGGCGTTGAATTAAAGTGTGAAAAACTCTTCAGCTCTTCTGCTCGAGGAGACGCAGACATGCAGACTTAAGACAGGTGAGACAGGCTGGTGGGGTCAGTGAGACAGGGTTGGTGTGGGGGTCAGTGAGACAGGGTTGGAGTGGGGGTCAGTGAGACAGGGTTGGCGTGAGGATCGACAGGCAGATTGATTGAAATGCAAAGAGGCTATTTAATATATTTAAAAGGTGATTGGCAGGAAGAAAGGAAAACACTGACACACACACACACACACACACACACACACACACACACACACACACACACACACACACACACAGCTCCAGATAGGTAGACACTCCACATCTTGTTTCCATGGTAACGAAGTGAACAGGAATCCTTGTTTGGATCAAATCCTTTTTCCAGTCCAAACCAGTCTGTGTGTGTGTGTGTGTGTGTGTGTGTGTGTGTGTGTGTGTGTGTGTGTGTGTGTGTGTGTGTGTGTGTGTGTGTGTGTGTGAAAACTATCACATAAGCTCCTGAAAGTAAAACTTTTTCGAGTCTGAACTGAAAAGCTAATTTACCAGATTCGACTCCAAATAAATGATTTAAAGATGATGATTGTGTGTCATTGTCTTCATCCAACGAGTCGAAACACCGACGAGGACACGCAGCTTTAAAACGTGGTTTCAATACACGAAGCACAACCCAAAAAACTTCGTAGGCAGCTAATGACAATTACAGCTCTTCTTCGGACTTAATCAATATGTTTCTAGCTAACGCTCTTAGCTAATGACGTTTCCAGCCAATGCTCTTCTTCGGACTAAGTCACTAAGTTTTTAGCTAACGATCTTAGCTAATGACGTTTCCAGCCAATGCTAGTATTCATCAGACAGTCACTCAGTTTCTATCTAATGCTAAAGCTAATGCTCTTCTTCAGATTTAGTCACTATGTTTTTAGCTAACGTTCTTAGCTAATGACGTTTCCAGCCAATGCTAGTATTCATCAGACTTAGGCTGTATCCGAAACCGCATACTACCGTACTGCCTACTACATACTGCGTTAGTATATACTGTATACTGCGTACTGAATGTGGGATTCAGTATGCTACTTCAGCAGACCGACGCCGTTCACACCGCAGTATGCAGTATGCAAGTTTCCCACAATGCATTTCGTGGCGACCGGCAGCAGCAGTTGTAAAACAGGCGCAAAGCTGTTTTATTTCCCGCTGTAGCGCTGTTATTATGTCACTTTATTACATTTTAATATTTTTTCATGCGAGAAAGTAACCGTTTAGATCCCCAATGTGCGGTTAGTTTACCCAAATGACGGCTGTTTAGTAATTTGCCTCGATGTTTTCGGAGAAGTGAAGCTCCGGAAGGAGCGGGTCGTCTCAGAGGCAGCTGCCCGTCTCCAGAGGTGTTCCGCCGGCCAACATGCGTCGTCGTCCCGGGGGAGACAGCAAGCTAGTTATCTTAACCGCTGTTTGTAGTGGACAGTATACAGTATCGGGAGCTCTGCATGTACAGAAATCACCAAATATTAATAAAAAAAAGTTTGAATTAACAGAGTACTTTTTTTCATTTCATATTTACAACAGCCTGGATTTCTATTGTACCTATATAGCTTTCGTCACAATAATCAAGTAGCCTATGCACTGTACTTATGTAAACAAATATAACAAATACAAACGCCGTACTGCTCCGGCGTTTCTTTTTTTTTTTTTTTTTTCGTCCCAGCTCCGGCGTTTGTATTCCCCTGGAAACGCTCTCTTGCTCCGTCATTACTCGATTTATCCAGGCTCCAGCGCATTGCATTGTGGGAAACAGTAGGCAGAGTAGACTGGTCGGATGCATACTGGAAATATTCTCCGAATCAGTACGACATCCGGGAACTTTTCGCATACTGCAGATTTTGCTTTTGTTTGCATACTGCATACTGCATACTACATTTTGGCCAAATCAGTACGTACTAGCAGTATAGTATGCGGTTTCGGATACAGCCTTAGTCACTCAGTTTCTATCTAATGCTAAAGCTAATGCACTTCTTCGGACTTACTCACAGGAAAACAGACATACTAAGCAGCGCCCCCTAGCTGTTTTAAAATCACAGTAAATCACAGCTTCTCTTGGCTAATTGCTTAAATATTTCCTCCTGGAATGTAGTGGAGTAGGAATAAAGTCAATTTCCACTTTCTTTACTTAAGAACGGTTCTACTTTACGTCCGTCCTACACTGTATTGAGGAAACTGGTGACAGATTTCAGTGTTTTAGGTTGGTTGTGTACGAGCCAGTGTTTCCCTTTGCTGCTATCTAATATATGTTCATTTTATGTGGATTGAGCACTGCACCAGGCTCCATTTAAAAAAACAGCCTTTTATATGGTTGATTGCTGGTCAGCAAACGGTCAGCAACAGGCTTTAAAAGTGACAGATTTTCTTTTTAAAACGGTTCTGTTGGATCTCACTTATGCCGATGTGATGAGAAGTGGGTGTGGATTTAGAAAAGTGACTGAAAATAAACATTTAGAAAATCAACTGATATATATATAAAGGAACTGTAACGTGCTAAATGTGAGAACAGGATTTG